>NC_092016.1:28430000-28592500 GCF_042242105.1 Pempheris klunzingeri
AACACATTTCACCTCCTGTGTCTAAAATAGGCTTAGAATGGTGAGAGAAAGCCAAAATGGACACTGTTGAATACAGACAAATTATCTTAAGAAACTTCATCCAACTACTGTAATTCATCATCTTGAACTATTCTGAGTGTTTCCTGTACAGAAGTTCAGGTTTGCCAGCCCCTGGAAAGACAATTCACCTCCTGTGTCTAAAATAGGCTTAGAATGGTGAGAGAAAGCCAAAATGGACACTGTTGAATACAGACAAATTATCTTAAGAAACTTCATCCAACTACTGTTATTCATCATCTTGAACTATTCTGAGTGTTTCCTGTACAGAAGTTCAGGTTTGCCAGCCCCTGGAAAGACAATTCACCTCCTGTGTCTAAAATAGGCTTAGAATGGTGGGAGAAAGCCAAAATGGACACTGTTGAATACAGACAAATTATCTTAAGAAACTTGATCTTACTAATGTAATTCATCATCTTGAACTATTCTGAGTGTTTCCTGTGCAGAAGTTCAGATTTGCCAGCCCCTGGAAAGACAATTCACCTCCTGTGTCTAAAATAGGCTGGTGAGAATGGTGAATTAGAATGGACAATTAGAATGGTGAGAGAAAGCCAAAATGGACACTGTTGAATACAGACAAATTATCTTAAGAAACTTCATCCAACTACTGTAATTCACCATCTTGAACTATTCTGAGTGTCTCCTGTACAGAAGTTCAGGTTTGCCAGCCCCTGGAAAGACAATTCACCTCCTGTGTTTAAAATAGGCTTAGAATGGTGAGAGAAAGCCAAAATGGACACTGTTGAATACAGACAAATTATCTTAAGAAACTTCATCCAACTACTGTTATTCATCATCTTGAACTATTCTGAGTGTTTCCTGTGCAGAAGTTCAGATTTGCCAGCCCCTGGAAAGACAATTCACCTCCTGTGTCTAAAATAGGCTGGTGAGAATGGTGAATTAGAATGGAGTATTAGAATGGTGAGAGAAAGCCAAAATGGACACTGTTGAATACAGACAAATTATCTTAAGAAACTTCATCCAACTACTGTAATTCATCATCTTGAACTATTCTGAGTGTTTCCTGTACAGAAGTTCAGGTTTGCCAGCCCCTGGAAAGACAATTCACCTCCTGTGTCTAAAATAGGCTTAGAATGGTGAGAGAAAGCCAAAATGGACACTGTTGAATACAGACAAATTATCTTAAGAAACTTCATCCAACTACTGTTATTCATCATCTTGAACTATTCTGAGTGTTTCCTGTACAGAAGTTCAGGTTTGCCAGCCCCTGGAAAGACAATTCACCTCCTGTGTCTAAAATAGGCTTAGAATGGTGGGAGAAAGCCAAAATGGACACTGTTGAATACAGACAAATTATCTTAAGAAACTTGATCTTACTAATGTAATTCATCATCTTGAACTATTCTGAGTGTTTCCTGTGCAGAAGTTCAGATTTGCCAGCCCCTGGAAAGACAATTCACCTCCTGTGTCTAAAATAGGCTGGTGAGAATGGTGAATTAGAATGGACAATTAGAATGGTGAGAGAAAGCCAAAATGGACACTGTTGAATACAGACAAATTATCTTAAGAAACTTCATCCAACTACTGTAATTCACCATCTTGAACTATTCTGAGTGTCTCCTGTACAGAAGTTCAGGTTTGCCAGCCCCTGGAAAGACAATTCACCTCCTGTGTCTAAAATAGGCTGGTGAGAATGGTGAATTAGAATGGACAATTAGAATGGTGAGAGAAAGCCAAAATGGACACTGTTGAATACAGACAAATTATCTTAAGAAACTTCATCCAACTACTGTAATTCATCATCTTGAACTATTCTGAGTGTCTCCTGTACAGAAGTTCAGGTTTGCCAGCCCCTGGAAAGACAATTCACCTCCTGTGTCTAAAATAGGCTTAGAATGGTGAGAGAAAGCCAAAATGGACACTGTTGAATACAGACAAATTATCTTAAGAAACTTCATCCAACTACTGTAATTCATCATCTTGAACTATTCTGAGTGTTTCCTGTACAGAAGTTCAGGTTTGCCAGCCCCTGGAAAGACAATTCACCTCCTGTGTCTAAAATAGGCTTAGAATGGTGAGAGAAAGCCAAAATGGACACTGTTGAATACAGACAAATTATCTTAAGAAACTTCATCCAACTACTGTAATTCACCATATTGAACTATTCTGAGTGTCTCCTGTACAGAAGTTCAGGTTTGCCAGCCCCTGGAAAGACAATTCACCTCCTGTGTTTAAAATAGGCTTAGAATGGTGAGAGAAAGCCAAAATGGACACTGTTGAATACAGACAAATTATCTTAAGAAACTTCATCCAACTACTGTTATTCATCATCTTGAACTATTCTGAGTGTTTCCTGTACAGAAGTTCAGGTGTGCCAGCCCCTGGAAAGACAATTCACCTCCTGTGTCTAAAATAGGCTTAGAATGGTGGGAGAAAGCCAAAATGGACACTGTTGAATACAGACAAATTATCTTAAGAAACTTGATCTTACTAATTTAATTCATCATCTTGAACTATTCTGAGTGTTTTCTGGGCGGAAATGTAAGTCTATCAGTCCATGGTAACACATTTCACCTCCTGTGTCTAAAATAGGCTCAGAATGGTGAGAGAAAGCCAAAATGGACACTGTTGAATACAGACAAATTATCTTAAGAAACTTCATCCAACTACTGTTATTCATCATCTTGAACTATTCTGAGTGTCTCCTGTACAGAAGTTCAGGTTTGCCAGCCCCTGGAAAGACAATTCACCTCCTGTGTCTAAAATAGGCTTAGAATGGTGAGAGAAAGCCAAAATGGACACTGTTGAATACAGACAAATTATCTTAAGAAACTTCATCCAACTACTGTAATTCATCATCTTGAACTATTCTGAGTGTTTCCTGTACAGAAGTTCAGGTTTGCCAGCCCCTGGAAAGACAATTCACCTCCTGTGTCTAAAATAGGCTTAGAATGGTGAGAGAAAGCCAAAATGGACACTGTTGAATACAGACAAATTATCTTAAGAAACTTCATCCAACTACTGTAATTCACCATCTTGAACTATTCTGAGTGTCTCCTGTACAGAAGTTCAGGTTTGCCAGCCCCTGGAAAGACAATTCACCTCCTGTGTTTAAAATAGGCTTAGAATGGTGAGAGAAAGCCAAAATGGACACTGTTGAATACAGACAAATTATCTTAAGAAACTTCATCCAACTACTGTTATTCATCATCTTGAACTATTCTGAGTGTTTCCTGTACAGAAGTTCAGGTGTGCCAGCCCCTGGAAAGACAATTCACCTCCTGTGTCTAAAATAGGCTTAGAATGGTGGGAGAAAGCCAAAATGGACACTGTTGAATACAGACAAATTATCTTAAGAAACTTGATCTTACTAATTTAATTCATCATCTTGAACTATTCTGAGTGTTTTCTGGGCGGAAATGTAAGTCTATCAGTCCATGGTAACACATTTCACCTCCTGTGTCTAAAATAGGCTCAGAATGGTGAGAGAAAGCCAAAATGGACACTGTTGAATACAGACAAATTATCTTAAGAAACTTCATCCAACTACTGTTATTCATCATCTTGAACTATTCTGAGTGTTTCCTGTACAGAAGTTCAGATTTGCCAGCCCCTGGAAAGACAATTCACCTCCTGTGTCTAAAATAGGCTTAGAATGGTGGGAGAAAGCCAAAATGGACACTGTTGAATACAGACAAATTATCTTAAGAAACTTGATCTTACTAATGTAATTCATCATCTTGAACTATTCTGAGTGTTTCCTGTACAGAAGTTCAGATTTGCCAGCCCCTGGAAAGACAATTCACCTCCTGTGTCTAAAATAGGCTGGTGAGAATGGTGAATTAGAATGGACAATTAGAGTGGTGAGAGAAAGCCAAAATGGACACTGTTGAATACAGACAAATTATCTTAAGAAACTTCATCCAACTACTGTAATTCATCATCTTGAACTATTCTGAGTGTTTCCTGTACAGAAGTTCAGGTTTGCCAGCCCCTGGAAAGACAATTCACCTCCTGTGTCTAAAACAGGCTGGTGAGAATGGTGAATTAGAATGGAGTATTAGAATGGTGAGAGAAAGCCAAAATGGACACTGTTGAATACAGACAAATTACCTTAAGAAACTTCATCCAACTACTGTAATTCATCATCTTGAACTATTCTGAGTGTTTCCTGTACAGAAGTTCAGGTTTGCCAGCCCCTGGAAAGACAATTCACCTCCTGTGTCTAAAATAGGCTTAGAATGGTGGGAGAAAGCCAAAATGGACACTGTTGAATACAGACAAATTATCTTAAGAAACTTGATCTTACTAATGTATTTCATCATCTTGAACTATTCTGAGTGTTTCCTGTGCAGAAGTTCAGATTTGCCAGCCCCTGGAAAGACAATTCACCTCCTGTGTCTAAAATAGGCTTAGAATGGTGGGAGAAAGCCAAACTGGACACTGTTGAATACAGACAAATTATCTTAAGAAACTTCATCCAACTACTGTTATTCATCATCTTGAACTATTCTGAGTGTTTCCTGTGCAGAAGTTCAGATTTGCCAGCCCCTGGAAAGACAATTCACCTCCTGTGTCTAAAATAGGCTGGTGAGAATGGTGAATTAGAATGGAGAATTAGAATGGTGAGAGAAAGCCAAAATGGACACTGTTGAATACAGACAAATTATCTTAAGAAACTTCATCCAACTACTGCAATTCACCATCTTGAACTATTCTGAGTGTCTCCTGTACAGAAGTTCAGGTTTGCCAGCCCCTGGAAAGACAATTCACCTCCTGTGTTTAAAATAGGCTTAGAATGGTGAGAGAAAGCCAAAATGGACACTGTTGAATACAGACAAATTATCTTAAGAAACTTCATCCAACTACTGTTATTCATCATCTTGAACTATTCTGAGTGTTTCCTGTACAGAAGTTCAGGTGTGCCAGCCCCTGGAAAGACAATTCACCTCCTGTGTCTAAAATAGGCTTAGAATGGTGGGAGAAAGCCAAAATGGACACTGTTGAATACAGACAAATTATCTTAAGAAACTTGATCTTACTAATGTAATTCATCATCTTGAACTATTCTGAGTGTTTCCTGTGCAGAAGTTCAGATTTGCCAGCCCCTGGAAAGACAATTCACCTCCTGTGTCTAAAATAGGCTTAGAATGGTGAGAGAAAGCCAAAATGGACACTGTTGAATACACACAAATTATCTTAAGAATCTTCATCCAACTACTGTAATTCATCATCTTGAACTATTCTGAGTGTTTTCTGGGCGGAAATGTAAGTCTATCGGTCCATGGTAACACATTTCACCTCCTGTTTCTAAAATAGGCTTAGAATGGTGAGAGAAAGCCAAAATGGTCACTGTTGAATACAGACAAATTATCTTAAGAAACTTCATCCAACTACTGTAATTCATCATCTTGAACTATTCTGAGTGTCTCCTGTACAGAAGTTCAGGTTTGCCAGCCCCTGGAAAGACAATTCACCTCCTGTGTCTAAAATAGGCTGGTGAGAATGGTGAATTAGAATGGAGAATTAGAATGGTGAGAGAAAGCCAAAATGGACACTGTTGAATACAGACAAATTATCTTAAGAAACTTGATCTTACTAATGTAATTCATCATCTTTAACTATTCTGAGTGTTTTCTGGGCGGAAATGTAAGTCTATCAGTCCATGGTAACACATTTCACCTCCTGTGTCTAAAATAGACTTAGAATGGTGAGAGAAAGCCAAAATGGACACTGTTGAATACAGACAAATAATCTTAAGAAACTTGATCTTACTAATGTAATTCATCATCTTTAACTATTCTGAGTGTTTTCTGGGCGGAAATGTAAGTCTATCAGTCCATGGTAACACATTTCACCTCCTGTGTCTAAAATAGGCTTAGAATGGTGAGAGAAAGCCAAAATGGACACTGTTGAATACAGACAAATTATCTTAAGAAACTTCATCCAACTACTGTAATTCATCATCTTGAACTATTCTGAGTGTCTCCTGTACAGGAGTTCAGGTTTGCCAGCCCCTGGAAAGACAATTCACCTCCTGTGTCTAAAATAGGCTGGTGAGAATGGTGAATTAGAATGGAGAATTAGAATGGTGAGAGAAAGCCAAAATGGACACTGTTGAATACAGACAAATTATCTTAAGAAACTTCATCCAACTACTGTAATTCATCATCTTGAACTATTCTGAGTGTTTCCTGTACAGAAGTTCAGGTTTGCCAGCCCCTGGAAAGACAATTCACCTCCTGTGTCTAAAATAGGCTAAGAATGGTGAGAGAAAGCCAAAATAGACACTGTTGAATACAGACAAATTATCTGGAGAAACTTCATCCAACTAATGAAATTCATCATCTTTAACTATTCTGAGTGTTTTCTGGGCAAAAATGTAAGTCTATCAGTCCATGGTAACGCATTTCAGCTCCTGTGTCCAAAATAGGCTTAGAATGGTGAGAGAAAGCCAAAATGGACACTGTTGAATACAGACAAATTATCTTAAGAAACTTCATCCAACTAATGTAATTCATCATGATCACTCAGAATAGTTAAAGATGATGAATTTCATCAGTTGGAAGTTTCTTAAGATAATTTGTCTGTATTCAACAGTGTCCATTTTGGCTTTCTCTCACCATACGAAGCCTATTTTAGACACAGGAGGTGAATTGTCTTTCCAGGGGCTGGCAAACCTGAACTTCTGTACAGGAAACACTCAGAATAGTTAAAGATGATGAATGACATTAATTGGATGAAGTTTCTCCAGCTAATTTGTCTCTGTTAATCATACGCTCATTTTCATGTTTTCTACCCAAATTAAGGTTATTGGACACAGGAGGTGAATTGTGTTTCTGGGTCTGACAGGTCTGAAATCCTGTGCAGGAAACACTGGCACACCTGAAATCCTGTGCAGGAAACACTGGCACACCTGAAATCCTGTACAGGAAACATTCAGAATAGTTAAGAAACTTGATCTAACTAATGTAATTCATCATGTTTAAGATAATTTGTCTGTGTTCATCATACGTTCATGTTCAAGTTTCTTAAGACAATTTGTCTGTAAGACAATGTTTTCTCCCCAAACTAAGCTCATTGGACACAGGAGGTGAATTGTGTTTCTGGGTCTGACAGGTCTGAAATCCTGTGCAGGAAACACTGGCACACCTGAAATCCTGTACAGGAAACACCCAGAATAGTTAAAGATGATGAATTACATTAATAAGATCAAGTTTCTTAAGATAATTTGTCAGTGTTCATCATGTGTTCATTTTGGCGTTCTCTCACCATTGTAGCTTATTTTGGACACAGAAGGTGAATTGTGTTTCCAGGGACAGATAGAATTACATTTTTGCCTCGAAAACACTCACAACAGTTAGAGATGATGAATTACATTATTTGGATCAAGTTTTTTTTAAGATAATTGGTCTGTATTCAACACGTGTTCGTTTGGGCGTTCTCTCGCTATTCTAAGCTTATTTTGGACACAGGAGGTGAATTGTGTTTGCATGTTTTATGTTATTTTTGGGTTGGTAGTTTTCCCCAGAGTGGAGCTGCAAACCCAAACCTTGTGATAGTCACAGGTTGTCCTCAACTTGTGGATGAAGCCATCGAACACCTCCTTACCTCGAAGCTATGTGATAACATTTACTTGCATGACAACTGTTAATTTCACAGTATACATGGCTTTATTTTTACTGTTATTCAGTACTGACAAATGTTGGCATTTTGCCTTCCTTTCTGCCTGTTGTTTTTCTTCAAGCTGGCAACCAAGACATCTCCCTAAGCCATGCTGCGAGAGACGGGCCTGAAATTTCATCAACCCCCTCTTGACCTGGACTCAATGTTGACCCTATAAGTCTTCACTTCTGAGAATGGGATTATTTCACTGAAAGTAGCTCAAAATTAATATTTTCAGAGACTTGTTATCCAGAGAAACTTGATTACGCTCATGTAATTCATCATCTTAAGCTATTCTGATTCTTTACAATATAGAAATTTACATCTGCCAGCCTCTGGAAAGGCAATTCCCCAGTGTCAAAACTGCTCAATATGAAAATTTCAAAACTTAATATGAACGTTTGCTAACAGGAGACTTTTAACTCACAGAAATTTGATTCACCTCATATAATCTATCATGTTTAACTATGCTTGCAGTGAAGAAATTTACATCAAGGATCCCAGCATCCCTCTGGCAAACATCCGCTTCCTGGATATGAAGACGGATTGCATCCGATTGTGGGGCTACACTTTATTCTGTGTCCTTGTGTTTGCAGAGTCGTGGATAAATGGTAATACATCTGACTCCGGTGTCAAACTAAGGGAACAAACACTGCACAGAGCAGACAGGGAGGCTGCCTCATCTGGTATGCTCTGCGGTAATGTATACAAACAACTCATGATGCTGCAATATGAAGAGGATTTCTCAGTTCTTTTGTGGAGTTTAAATTTTTTATTTTTTTTTTTACCTACCACGACAGTTTTTCTCTTTAAAAAAGAAGACAACAAAACTAAATAGACAAGCTCATTGGAGTAATTCCCAGACTTGAGCATAATTTGTGAAAACTTGCAAGGATACTGCGTGCCACCAAATTAGAAGAACCACGCTTAATCTGGACAGCTTTAAAACCTATAGAAAGGCCCTCTATAATGCAATGTCTATTACTCCTCATTAATAGAAGGACATAAAAACATGTCAGCATGTCAGCCAGGCTGGCAAAGAGCCAGAACTCTATTGAGCCTTGTATTCTATTCCTTTAGAACTAAGAGAGAATTTTATCATTAAAGAACCTCATGAAGTCTTAAATTCTATTAGAGACAAAATTCATGACCCCCTGCCCTTAACAGGCTCTAATTTAACCTCAAATTTAGGGACCATTGGGATCTGTTGAACTTCATGTGTATTTGGATCTTCCTGAAGCTTCAATGATTTCCTCACCCAAACTTGTCTCCAATTGGAATGCAGCTGGGCTACTTAAGCAGACATGATCTTCACTTCCTGGTAGGTCAGATGAGCGACAGAAACTTGAACAGGATCACAGCAGAGAGGATCACTGATGTCTGTCTTCCATCTTTGGTGGACATGTACAACCAATGCATTAGCAGAGGAGGCTGCATCACGAATGATCCCCACTATCCCTCTCCTGCCATTAGGGAAAAGCAAACTATCGACACAAAGGCATTTGTTACAGCTAGCATACAGAGCAAAAGTCTAGTAATGACCAGATCCAAACAGCATCTGCAGATATTTTTATAGTTTAGTCGTTAGCGGAATTTAGCAGAATACTTTTTTGCTTGTAAATATAATATCGTTTTCAGATGACAATGTTAACTGAATTGAAATTCCTTCAAAATCTGTGGTCAATCTGCAGAGATGTTGTTGGAATTCTGCAGGCACAGATTCAAGTGGGCCTGATAATGAGCACGTTGTAAAACAGTACTAGCAAGCAAATAAGCACAAGCTATAACCAACAGAATTATAGCAACTGAAATATATAGGAACGCTAGCTAGTCGAATGCAGTAAGACAACCCTCACTCCTTACTACAAGCTAACATTAGGTGTTAGCTCTAAATCATGACATGTTAAAAGAAAAAAACAACAATCACTGTGAAAAAATAAATCCACTGCTAATATCTACACTAATAGTGTGAAACATAAACCTGAGAATGTCAAACTCACATTTTTACAAGTGCACAAACTAAAAGAAATGTGCAGGTAATGGTTACCTTGTCGGAGGTTATCTGCAGGCTGCACTCACTGCTGCAGAGTGGCACATGGAGGTCACTTATACAGCGCATGCTCACCATCTGGCAGCTGGCTCTCGGTTTGATCTTGCCTCTTTCATGTCTCTTCTGAAGTGACCGTCGCCGACCCCCGCCACCCCCCCCTCCCCGCCCTTGCCTTTGATCTTTCTCCGTCCATGTTAACTCCGTGTGACCACAGCGCAGCACAGGGATCAGCGCGACTTAAGATCTTGCCTGACTTGAACCAGGATGACCATCAGATGTGATGATGTGATGATAAAAATGTGAGTCAAATATTCCCATTTATATTACATGGTGTTCATGTATTTTTTTTCATTGTTATTCAGTTGTTGAGACTTGTTTTCTGTCGTTAACATGATGTGATTCAGAGCTAGTTACTAGCTTATCGTGAGCACTGCACTCTGCTAGCTAACGCTACAGTTTCTGTGCGTTTCGTCGCCATTTTCTGTTGTTTGATGTACGGAATTCTTGCTAATCGCTATTGCTAGCTTATTACACACTCAGTACAAGTTAGCTCTGTATGCTAAATTACCTGTTTATCTAGACTATTATCTGTGTAGATGCCTACCTCTAGCTTTGCTGTCTGTGCTAGATTTTCCAACAGTAATCACAAGGCATGTGCATTTCAAGCAAAAAAAAGTCGATCATTGTCTACTGGCATCCAGCCATGACCAAGCGCTGAAGGGCAGTGTGATCACCCCAAAAGGAGAGAAAGACAGCAGATACTAGTGATGTGTCGGTCGTGAACGATCCGGTTCTTAGAGCTGGCTCTTTGAAGTGAACGAAGGGAGCCGGCTCCTGATCGGGAGCCGATCCGATCGGGGGTGATATGTTGGTTTTTCAGGAGGGGGGGGGGTATAGACAAAGCGCAGTGAGCACATGAACTGGAGTGAGGGAGAGACAAGAGAGCAAGAGCACTGCTACAAGTCAGGCTGCAGGCAGGACAGGTGAGAAACATGAGGACAGAAAATGTAGAAAAATTTGGACACATTTTAATATATATATATATATATATATATATATATATATATATATATTTTTAATATTGATAGTTCAAAGGCAGAGTGCAGACTTTGCTAAATTAAAATTTCATATCAGGCAGGCTCCACAAATAACCTGCACAAGCATGCGTGTACTGTTCACCCATCAATTCAGTTAGAGGAGGAAAGACAAGCAAGGGAACCTGCTGTTAATTAAGGTGCCAGTGTGTCTACTGCTCCTACAATGTCTACAGCATTATCCAGGACAACACCACAGCCACCAAGACCTACAGCCCAGAGCTCTATGACCCCAGTAAAATTAAATAATTTCAAATCAATAAGGCAATATAAACAATAAATATTCTATATAATGTGTATTTTACATTAATAAAAGAGCCGGCTCTCTAAAAAGAGCCGAAATTCCCATCACTAGCAGATACCAGTTAAGCTAACCCAGCTTGTACTGAGGGCTCCTTCCAGCTAATGGTCACAGTTGTCTAGTAGATGAAATGGGATTCCCTGCTCCCTAAACTCTGCATCTTCTTTTCACACCAAAATAGTCTTGTAAACATTTTCTTACACAATTTTGCTGGTCTTTCAGCTGGACCTAAAGCAACTATTTTGTAAGGACCCGCATTCTTTTAATGGACAGCCCGAGATTATTCACATCATCAGCCGGAGGGTTCAGTCGGTCTCAGAAGCGCCTTTAATTCAGATTCACAGGTGAAATACAATGCAATACAATGCTGGGGTTCAGGCAGCGCCGGGCTCATGACAGACCTTGGGGGGAGGTTCTGGCCAGAGGAGCTAAGAATTGGGTTTTCCAACAGATTTGAAAGGGTAGAGTATCACAATATCTCACGTAACCATTGTTTGATTGGATGCTAAGGTCCGCACTAATGATGGGAATTTCGGCTCCCAAGTGGCTCCTCAGATTTTTTTTGTTGCTTCAATAAATTTATTACCAAATTATGTGTAAAATTAAATTATTTACTGGGGTCATAGAGCTCTGGGCTGTAGGTCTTGGTGGCTGTAGTGTTGTCCTGGATGATGCTGTAGACATTGTAGGAGCAGCAACTATTGCGGTAGACACACTGGTACCTTCATTAATAGCAGGTTCCCTTGCTTGTCTTTTCTCCTCTAACTGAATTGATGGGTGAACAGTACACACATGATGCCTGATGCCTGCCTGATATGAAATTTTAATTTTGCAAAGTCTGCACTCTGTCCTTGAACTATCAATTATATTAAAATGTGTCCAAATTTTACAACATTATCTGTTGCTCACGTTTCTTACCTGTTCTGCCTGCAGTCTCTGACTCTGATGTGTCTTTCAGGATAGTGTCTGTTTTCTGGAGACAACGGGAGGTGAAGATGAGGCCTTTTGTCTGCTGTAGAGCTGCACCAGCCACACCAGACCAGGATGCCGTAGGTCAGTACACTTAGGACAGAGGATTGGTAGAAGGACAGCAGCAGATGTTGTGACAGGTTGCACTTCCTGATGAGGGAGACCCAGAAGGAGATGTGGATCACCTACACAGATGCAGTTACCCCAGTACTTCTCTGGACTATGAGGTAAGGTAGCCTATTAGGCACCGCAGTCCTGCCACACAATTTACTTCCGCTGATGTATTCAGATGTATTTGTGGTATTAAGGGGAACATGACCACCTATGCAACGTTTTACAGTCATGACTTCTAGCTCCCCTGTAGCTTATCGTGTCATGTCATGCATGTAATGGTACACACAATAAGATCAAGATGTCCTCAACACCTGTTTCTACTTGTAAGCAGACACAGACACACGTTTCTACATTATACACATTGAATATTGATGGCCATGAAGGATGAAGTGATTTTTGAATCAAGTTTCTTGTGATTGTTTGTATGCACATAGAAGGGATGGTTTGTGATTTTTGAATACACATGTGGCACAGCAAAAATAGAGAGTGAAAATGAGCTGTGATAGATAGATAGATAGATAGATTCCTTTTACTGTCATTGTAAATAAATACAACGAAATTCAAAGCACAAAAAAGTGAAACAAAACCATAAAAGTACAAAGATACAAAAACAACAAATGCCAAAGAATAAATTATATTCCACTCAAATTATTACACAGGCCCTATGTTTTAAGTGCATTATTTGGTTTGGTGATGGCTTGAGGATAAAAACTATGTAACAGTCTGGTGGTGCATGTTTTAACTGTCCGGTAGCGTCTCCCTGAGGGGAGAAGGTCAAACAGGTGGTGGGTAGGGTGAGATGTGTCTTTCAGGATAGTGTCTGTTTTCTGGAGACAACGGGAGGTGAAGATGAGGCCTTTTGTCTGCTGTAGAGCTGCACCAGCCACACCAGACCAGGATGCCGTAGGTCAGTACACTTAGGACAGAGGATTGGTAGAAGGACAGCAGCAGATGTTGTGACAGGTTGCACTTCCTGATGAGGGAGACCCAGAAGGAGATGTGGATCACCTACACAGATGCAGTTACCCCAGTACTTCTCTGGACTATGAGGTAAGGTAGCCTATTAGGCACCGCAGTCCTGCCACACAATTTACTTCCGCTGATGTTCTCAGATGTATTTGTGGTATTAAGGGGAACATGACCACCTATGCAACGTTTTACAGTCATGACCTCTAGCTCCCCTGTAGCTTATCGTGTCATGTCATGCATGTAATGGTACACACAAAAAGATCAAGATGTCCTCAACACCTGTTTCTACTTGTAAGCAGACACAGACACACGTTTCTACATTATACACATTGAATATTGATGGCCATGAAGGATGAAGTGATTTTTGAATCAAGTTTCTTGTGATTGTTTGTATGCACATAGAAGGGATGGTTTGTGATTTTTGAATACACATGTGGCACAGCAAAAATAGAGAGTGAAAATGAGCTGTGATAGATAGATAGATAGATAGATTCCTTTTACTGTCATTGTAAATAAATACAACGAAATTCAAAGCACAAAAAAGTGAAACAAAACCATAAAAGTACAAAGATACAAAAACAACAAATGCCAAAGAATAAATTATATTCCACTCAAATTATTACACAGGCCCTATGTTTTAAGTGCATTATTTGGTTTGGTGATGGCTTGAGGATAAAAACTATGTAACAGTCTGGTGGTGCATGTTTTAACTGTCCGGTAGCGTCTCCCTGAGGGGAGAAGGTCAAACAGGTGGTGGGTAGGGTGAGATGTGTCTTTCAGGATAGTGTCTGTTTTCTGGAGACAACGGGAGGTGAAGATGAGGCCTTTTGTCTGCTGTAGAGCTGCACCAGCCACACCAGACCAGGATGCCGTAGGTCAGTACACTTAGGACAGAGGATTGGTAGAAGGACAGCAGCAGATGTTGTGACAGGTTGCACTTCCTGATGAGGGAGACCCAGAAGGAGATGTGGATCACCTACACAGATGCAGTTACCCCAGTACTTCTCTGGACTATGAGGTAAGGTAGCCTATTAGGCACCGCAGTCCTGCCACACAATTTACTTCCGCTGATGTTCTCAGATGTATTTGTGGTATTAAGGGGAACATGACCACCTATGCAACGTTTTACAGTCATGACCTCTAGCTCCCCTGTAGCTTATCGTGTCATGTCATGCATGTAATGGTACACACAAAAAGATCAAGATGTCCTCAACACCTGTTTCTACTTGTAAGCAGACACAGACACACGTTTCTACATTATACACATTGAATATTGATGGCCATGAAGGATGAAGTGATTTTTGAATCAAGTTTCTTGTGATTGTTTGTATGCACATAGAAGGGATGGTTTGTGATTTTTGAAAACACATGTGGCACAGCAAAAATAGAGAGTGAAAATGAGCTGTGATAGATAGATAGATAGATAGATTCCTTTTACTGTCATTGTAAATAAATACAACGAAATTCAAAGCACAAAAAAGTGAAACAAAACCATAAAAGTACAAAGATACAAAAACAACAAATGCCAAAGAATAAATTATATTCCACTCAAATTATTACACTGGCCCTATGTTTTAAGTGCATTATTTAGTTTGGTGATGGCTTGAGGATAAAAACTATGTAACAGTCTGGTGGTGCATGTTTTAACTGTCCGGTAGCGTCTCCCTGAGGGGAGAAGGTCAAACAGGTGGTGGGTAGGGTGAGATGTGTCTTTCAGGATAGTGTCTGTTTTCTGGAGACAACGGGAGGTGAAGATGAGGCCTTTTGTCTGCTGTAGAGCTGCACCAGCCACACCAGACCAGGATGCCGTAGGTCAGTACACTTAGGACAGAGGATTGGTAGAAGGACAGCAGCAGATGTTGTGACAGGTTGCACTTCCTGATGAGGGAGACCCAGAAGGAGATGTGGATCACCTACACAGATGCAGTTACCCCAGTACTTCTCTGGACTATGAGGTAAGGTAGCCTATTAGGCACCGCAGTCCTGCCACACAATTTACTTCCGCTGATGTTCTCAGATGTATTTGTGGTATTAAGGGGAACATGACCACCTATGCAACGTTTTACAGTCATGACCTCTAGCTCCCCTGTAGCTTATCGTGTCATGTCATGCATGTAATGGTACACACAAAAAGATCAAGATGTCCTCAACACCTGTTTCTACTTGTAAGCAGACACAGACACACGTTTCTACATTATACACATTGAATATTGATGGCCATGAAGGATGAAGTGATTTTTGAATCAAGTTTCTTGTGATTGTTTGTATGCACATAGAAGGGATGGTTTGTGATTTTTGAATACACATGTGACACAGCAAAAATAGAGTGAAAATGAGCTGTGATAGATAGATAGATAGATTCCTTTTACTGTCATTGTAAATAAATACAACGAAATTCAAAGCACAAAAAAGTGAAACAAAACCATAAAAGTACAAAGATACAAAAACAACAAATGCCAAAGAATAAATTATATTCCACTCAAATTATTACACTGGCCCTATGTTTTAAGTGCATTATTTAGTTTGGTGATGGCTTGAGGATAAAAACTCAGTACACTTAGGACAGAGGATTGGTAGAAGGACAGCAGCAGATGTTGTGACAGGTTGCACTTCCTGATGAGGGAGACCCAGAAGGAGATGTGGATCACCTACACAGATGCAGTTACCCCAGTACTTCTCTGGACTATGAGGTAAGGTAGCCTATTAGGCACCGCAGTCCTGCCACACAATTTACTTCCGCTGATGTTCTCAGATGTATTTGTGGTATTAAGGGGAACATGACCACCTATGCAACGTTTTACAGTCATGACCTCTAGCTCCCCTGTAGCTTATCGTGTCATGTCATGCATGTAATGGTACACACAAAAAGATCAAGATGTCCTCAACACCTGTTTCTACTTGTAAGCAGACACAGACACACGTTTCTACATTATACACATTGAATATTGATGGCCATGAAGGATGAAGTGATTTTTGAATCAAGTTTCTTGTGATTGTTTGTATGCACATAGAAGGGATGGTTTGTGATTTTTGAATACACATGTGACACAGCAAAAATAGAGAGTGAAAATGAGCTGTGATAGATAGATAGATAGATTCCTTTTACTGTCATTGTAAATAAATACAACGAAATTCAAAGCACAAAAAAGTGAAACAAAACCATAAAAGTACAAAGATACAAAAACAACAAATGCCAAAGAATAAATTATATTCCACTCAAATTATTACACTGGCCCTATGTTTTAAGTGCATTATTTAGTTTGGTGATGGCTTGAGGATAAAAACTCAGTACACTTAGGACAGAGGATTGGTAGGACAGCAGCAGATGTTGTGACAGTTTGCACTTCCTGAGAACCCTCAGAAAGTACAGTCGCTCCTGTGCCTTTTTAACCAGAGAGTTTGTGTTTTGTCCCCAAGTGAGGTCCTCTGAAATTTGTGTGCCCAGAAACTTAAATGTTGGCACCCTCTCCACACCTTCCCAGTATATCTCCAGTGGCTGATGGTTTTTCCTCCTGAAGTCAATGATCAAAGGAGACAAAGGAGACCTCCTGACTGACTATGGTCGGTTGTTTAAAAAGTCCTGTATCCATAGGCAGATGTTGTGGTGTAGGTGTGGTGTAGGTCGGACATCTTTTCAAGCAGTCTGCTTGGGAGGATGGTAGAAAAGGCAGAACTTTAATCCACAACAGCAAACTTGCATATGTTTCATACCAGAAACATTATACATTTTCAATGTTTCAATCATAGATTATGATTCAGACATGGAATATTTTTTCAAATCAACATTTCTTGTATTGGTTTGAAATGAAAAGCCCCATAGAGTTTCTGTGGACAGAATCCCTTTCATTTGTTAGGAAGATTTTTATTTGATGTCTATTATCAAATTTATTTCAAAGCAGACAGATAAGCAGGCTGGCTGAAAACACTACAGCAGCACCATAGTGTAGCAATTCAGCGAGGTAGCCATCACACACAGGTAGAGGTAGGCAGTCTGGCCCCAACATTAGAATAAGATGCAGGATTTGAAATACACATGGTGTCTGAGCATATAATCTGCAACTGTAACGCCTGAGGTGAATTGTGTTTCCAGGGACTGATAGACTTACATTTTTGCCCAGAAAACACTCAGAATAGTTAAAGATGATGAATTTCATTAGTTGGATGGAGTTTCTTAAGATAATTTGTCTGTATTCAACAGTGTCCATTTTGGCTTTCTCTCACCATTCTAAGCCTATTTTGGACACAGGAGGTGAATTGTGTTTCCAGGGACTGATAGACTTACATTTTTGCCCAGAAAACACTCAGAATAGTTAAAGATGATGAATTACATTAGTTTGATGAAGTTTCTTAAGATAATTTGTCTGTATTCAACAGTGTCCATTTTGGCTTTCTCTCACCATTCTAAGCCTATTTTGGACACAGGAGGTGAAATGTGTTATCATGGACTGACATTTCTGCCCAGAAAACACTTAGAGTAGTTAAAGATGATGAATTACATTAGTTGGATGAAGTTTCTTAAGATAATTTGTCTGTATTCAACAGTGTCCATTTTGGCTTTCTCTCACCATTCTAAGCCTATTTTGGACACAGGAGGTGAATTGTCTTTCCAGAAGCTGGCAAAGCTGAACTTCTGCACAGGAAACACTCAGAATAGTTAAAGATGATGAATTACATTAGTTGGATGAAGTTTCTTAAGATAATTTGTCTGTATTCAACAGTGTCCATTTAAGCTTTCTCTCACCATTCTAAGCCTATTTTGGACACAGGAGGTGAATTGTCTTTCCAGAAGCTGGCAAAGCTGAACTTCTGCACAGGAAACACTTAGAATAGTTAAAGATGATGAATTACATTAGTTGGATGAAGTTTCTTAAGATAATTTGTCTGTATTCAACAGTGTCCATTTTGGCTTTCTCTCACCATTCTAAGCCTATTTTGGACACAGGAGGTGAAATGTGTTATCATGGACTGATAGACTTACATTTCTGCCCAGAAAACACTTAGAGTAGTTAAAGATGATGAATGACATTAGTTGGATGAAGTTTCTTAAGATAATTTGTCTGTATTCAACAGTGTCCATTTTGGCTTTCTCTCACCATTCTAAGCCTATTTTGGACACAGGAGGTGAATTGTCTTTCCAGAAGCTGGCAAAGCTGAACTTCTGCACAGGAAACACTTAGAATAGTTAAAGATGATGAATTACATTAGTTGGATGAAGTTTCTTAAGATAATTTGTCTGTATTCAACAGTGTCCATTTTGGCTTTCTCTCACCATTCTAAGCCTATTTTGGACACAGGAGGTGAAATGTGTTATCATGGACTGATAGACTTACATTTCTGCCCAGAAAACACTTAGAGTAGTTAAAGATGATGAATGACATTAGTTGGATGAAGTTTCTTAAGATAATTTGTCTGTATTCAACAGTGTCCATTTTGGCTTTCTCTCACCATTCTAAGCCTATTTTGGACACAGGAGGTGAATTGTCTTTCCAGAAGCTGGCAAAGCTGAACTTCTGTACAGGAAACACTTAGAATAGTTAAAGATGATGAATTATAGTAGTTGGATGAAGTTTCTTAAGATAATTTGTCTGTATTCAACAGTGTCCATTTTGGCTTTCTCTCACCATTCTAAGCCTATTTTGGACACAGGAGGTGAAATGTGTTATCATGGACTGATAGACTTACATTTCTGCCCAGAAAACACTTAGAGTAGTTAAAGATGATGAATGACATTAGTTGGATGAAGTTTCTTAAGATAATTTGTCTGTATTCAACAGTGTCCATTTTGGCTTTCTCTCACCATTCTAAGTCTATTTTGGACACAGGAGGTGAATTGTCTTTCCAGAAGCTGGCAAAGCTGAACTTCTGCACAGGAAACACTTAGAATAGTTAAAGATGATGAATTACATTAGTTGGATGAAGTTTCTTAAGATAATTTGTCTGTATTCAACAGTGTCCATTTTGGCTTTCTCTCACCATTCTAAGCCTATTTTGGACACAGGAGGTGAAATGTGTTATCATGGACTGATAGACTTACATTTCTGCCCAGAAAACACTTAGAGTAGTTAAAGATGATGAATGACATTAGTTGGATGAAGTTTCTTAAGATAATTTGTCTGTATTCAACAGTGTCCATTTTGGCTTTCTCTCACCATTCTAAGCCTATTTTGGACACATGAGGTGAATTGTCTTTCCAGAAGCTGGCAAAGCTGAACTTCTGCACAGGAAACACTTAGAATAGTTCAAGATGATGAATTATAGTAGTTGGATGAAGTTTCTTAAGATAATTTGTCTGTATTCAACAGTGTCCATTTTGGCTTTCTCTCACCATTCTAAGCCTATTTTGGACACAGGAGGTGAAATGTGTTATCATGGACTGATAGACTTACATTTCTGCCCAGAAAACACTTAGAGTAGTTAAAGATGATGAATGACATTAGTTGGATGAAGTTTCTTAAGATAATTTGTCTGTATTGAACAGTGTCCATTTTGGCTTTCTCTCACCATTCTAAGTCTATTTTGGACACAGGAGGTGAATTGTCTTTCCAGAAGCTGGCAAAGCTGAACTTCTGCACAGGAAACACTTAGAATAGTTAAAGATGATGAATTATAGTAGTTGGATGAAGTTTCTTAAGATAATTTGTCTGTATTCAACAGTGTCCATTTTGGCTTTCTCTCACCATTCTAAGCCTATTTTGGACACAGGAGGTGAAATGTGTTATCATGGACTGATAGACTTACATTTCTGCCCAGAAAACACTTAGAGTAGTTAAAGATGATGAATTACATTAGTTGGATGAAGTTTCTTAAGATAATTTGTCTGTATTCAACAGTGTCCATTTTGGCTTTCTCTCACCATTCTAAGCCTATTTTGGACACAGGAGGTGAATTGTCTTTCCAGAAGCTGGCAAAGCTGAACTTCTGCACAGGAAACACTTAGAATAGTTAAAGATGATGAATTATAGTAGTTGGATGAAGTTTCTTAAGATAATTTGTCTGTATTCAACAGTGTCCATTTTGGCTTTCTCTCACCATTCTAAGCCTATTTTGGACACAGGAGGTGAAATGTGTTATCATGGACTGATAGACTTACATTTCTGCCCAGAAAACACTTAGAGTAGTTAAAGATGATGAATGACATTAGTTGGATGAAGTTTCTTAAGATAATTTGTCTGTATTCAACAGTGTCCATTTTGGCTTTCTCTCACCATTCTAAGTCTATTTTGGACACAGGAGGTGAATTGTCTTTCCAGAAGCTGGCAAAGCTGAACTTCTGCACAGGAAACACTTAGAATAGTTAAAGATGATGAATTACATTAGTTGGATGAAGTTTCTTAAGATAATTTGTCTGTATTCAACAGTGTCCATTTTGGCTTTCTCTCACCATTCTAAGCCTATTTTGGACACAGGAGGTGAAATGTGTTATCATGGACTGATAGACTTACATTTCTGCCCAGAAAACACTTAGAGTAGTTAAAGATGATGAATGACATTAGTTGGATGAAGTTTCTTAAGATAATTTGTCTGTATTCAACAGTGTCCATTTTGGCTTTCTCTCACCATTCTAAGCCTATTTTGGACACAGGAGGTGAATTGTCTTTCCAGAAGCTGGCAAAGCTGCACTTCTGCACAGGAAACACTTAGAATAGGTAAAGATGATGAATTATAGTAGTTGGATGAAGTTTCTTAAGATAATTTGTCTGTATTCAACAGTGTCCATTTTGGCTTTCTCTCACCATTCTAAGCCTATTTTGGACACATGAGGTGAATTGTCTTTCCAGAAGCTGGCAAAGCTGAACTTCTGCACAGGAAACACTTAGAATAGTTCAAGATGATGAATTATAGTAGTTGGATGAAGTTTCTTAAGATAATTTGTCTGTATTCAACAGTGTCCATTTTGGCTTTCTCTCACCATTCTAAGCCTATTTTGGACACAGGAGGTGAAATGTGTTATCATGGACTGATAGACTTA
The DNA here is from genome assembly GCF_042242105.1 of Pempheris klunzingeri. Classification (NCBI taxonomy): domain Eukaryota; kingdom Metazoa; phylum Chordata; class Actinopteri; order Acropomatiformes; family Pempheridae; genus Pempheris; species Pempheris klunzingeri. The sequence goes on from NC_092016.1 coordinate 28,451,150, forward strand.
CATTTCTGCCCAGAAAACACTTAGAGTAGTTAAAGATGATGAATGACATTAGTTGGATGAAGTTTCTTAAGATAATTTGTCTGTATTCAACAGTGTCCATTTTGGCTTTCTCTCACCATTCTAAGCCTATTTTGGACACAGGAGGTGAAATGTGTTATCATGGACTGATAGACTTACATTTCTGCCCAGAAAACACTTAGAGTAGTTAAAGATGATGAATTACATTAGTTGGATGAAGTTTCTTAAGATAATTTGTCTGTATTCAACAGTGTCCATTTTGGCTTTCTCTCACCATTCTAAGCCTATTTTGGACACAGGAGGTGAATTGTCTTTCCAGAAGCTGGCAAAGCTGAACTTCTGCACAGGAAACACTTAGAATAGTTCAAGATGATGAATTATAGTAGTTGGATGAAGTTTCTTAAGATAATTTGTCTGTATTCAACAGTGTCCATTTTGGCTTTCTCTCACCATTCTAAGCCTATTTTGGACACAGGAGGTGAAATGTGTTATCATGGACTGATAGACTTACATTTCTGCCCAGAAAACACTTAGAGTAGTTAAAGATGATGAATGACATTAGTTGGATGAAGTTTCTTAAGATAATTTGTCTGTATTCAACAGTGTCCATTTTGGCTTTCTCTCACCATTCTAAGTCTATTTTGGACACAGGAGGTGAATTGTCTTTCCAGAAGCTGGCAAAGCTGAACTTCTGCACAGGAAACACTTAGAATAGTTAAAGATGATGAATTATAGTAGTTGGATGAAGTTTCTTAAGATAATTTGTCTGTATTCAACAGTGTCCATTTTGGCTTTCTCTCACCATTCTAAGCCTATTTTGGACACAGGAGGTGAAATGTGTTATCATGGACTGATAGACTTACATTTCTGCCCAGAAAACACTTAGAGTAGTTAAAGATGATGAATGACATTAGTTGGATGAAGTTTCTTAAGATAATTTGTCTGTATTCAACAGTGTCCATTTTGGCTTTCTCTCACCATTCTAAGCCTATTTTGGACACATGAGGTGAATTGTCTTTCCAGAATCTGGCAAAGCTGAACTTCTGCACAGGAAACACTTAGAATAGTTAAAGATGATGAATTATAGTAGTTGGATGAAGTTTCTTAAGATAATTTGTCTGTATTCAACAGTGTCCATTTTGGCTTTCTCTCACCATTCTAAGCCTATTTTGGACACAGGAGGTGAAATGTGTTATCATGGACTGATAGACTTACATTTCTGCCCAGAAAACACTTAGAGTAGTTAAAGATGATGAATGACATTAGTTGGATGAAGTTTCTTAAGATAATTTGTCTGTATTCAACAGTGTCCATTTTGGCTTTCTCTCACCATTCTAAGCCTATTTTGGACACAGGAGGTGAAATGTGTTATCATGGACTGATAGACTTACATTTCTGCCCAGAAAACACTTAGAGTAGTTAAAGATGATGAATTACATTAGTTGGATGAAGTTTCTTAAGATAATTTGTCTGTATTCAACAGTGTCCATTTTGGCTTTCTCTCACCATTCTAAGCCTATTTTGGACACAGGAGGTGAATTGTCTTTCCAGAAGCTGGCAAAGCTGAACTTCTGCACAGGAAACACTTAGAATAGTTCAAGATGATGAATTATAGTAGTTGGATGAAGTTTCTTAAGATAATTTGTCTGTATTCAACAGTGTCCATTTTGGCTTTCTCTCACCATTCTAAGCCTATTTTGGACACAGGAGGTGAAATGTGTTATCATGGACTGATAGACTTACATTTCTGCCCAGAAAACACTTAGAGTAGTTAAAGATGATGAATGACATTAGTTGGATGAAGTTTCTTAAGATAATTTGTCTGTATTCAACAGTGTCCATTTTGGCTTTCTCTCACCATTCTAAGTCTATTTTGGACACAGGAGGTGAATTGTCTTTCCAGAAGCTGGCAAAGCTGAACTTCTGCACAGGAAACACTTAGAATAGTTAAAGATGATGAATTATAGTAGTTGGATGAAGTTTCTTAAGATAATTTGTCTGTATTCAACAGTGTCCATTTTGGCTTTCTCTCACCATTCTAAGCCTATTTTGGACACAGGAGGTGAAATGTGTTATCATGGACTGATAGACTTACATTTCTGCCCAGAAAACACTTAGAGTAGTTAAAGATGATGAATGACATTAGTTGGATGAAGTTTCTTAAGATAATTTGTCTGTATTCAACAGTGTCCATTTTGGCTTTCTCTCACCATTCTAAGCCTATTTTGGACACATGAGGTGAATTGTCTTTCCAGAATCTGGCAAAGCTGAACTTCTGCACAGGAAACACTTAGAATAGTTAAAGATGATGAATTATAGTAGTTGGATGAAGTTTCTTAAGATAATTTGTCTGTATTCAACAGTGTCCATTTTGGCTTTCTCTCACCATTCTAAGCCTATTTTGGACACAGGAGGTGAAATGTGTTATCATGGACTGATAGACTTACATTTCTGCCCAGAAAACACTTAGAGTAGTTAAAGATGATGAATTACATTAGTTGGATGAAGTTTCTTAAGATAATTTGTCTGTATTCAACAGTGTCCATTTTGGCTTTCTCTCACCATTCTAAGCCTATTTTGGACACAGGAGGTGAATTGTCTTTCCAGAAGCTGGCAAAGCTGAACTTCTGCACAGGAAACACTTAGAATAGTTAAAGATGATGAATTATAGTAGTTGGATGAAGTTTCTTAAGATAATTTGTCTGTATTCAACAGTGTCCATTTTGGCTTTCTCTCACCATTCTAAGCCTATTTTGGACACAGGAGGTGAAATGTGTTATCATGGACTGATAGACTTACATTTCTGCCCAGAAAACACTTAGAGTAGTTAAAGATGATGAATGACATTAGTTGGATGAAGTTTCTTAAGATAATTTGTCTGTATTCAACAGTGTCCATTTTGGCTTTCTCTCACCATTCTAAGTCTATTTTGGACACAGGAGGTGAATTGTCTTTCCAGAAGCTGGCAAAGCTGAACTTCTGCACAGGAAACACTTAGAATAGTTAAAGATGATGAATTACATTAGTTGGATGAAGTTTCTTAAGATAATTTGTCTGTATTCAACAGTGTCCATTTTGGCTTTCTCTCACCATTCTAAGCCTATTTTGGACACAGGAGGTGAAATGTGTTATCATGGACTGATAGACTTACATTTCTGCCCAGAAAACACTTAGAGTAGTTAAAGATGATGAATGACATTAGTTGGATGAAGTTTCTTAAGATAATTTGTCTGTATTCAACAGTGTCCATTTTGGCTTTCTCTCACCATTCTAAGCCTATTTTGGACACATGAGGTGAATTGTCTTTCCAGAAGCTGGCAAAGCTGCACTTCTGCACAGGAAACACTTAGAATAGGTAAAGATGATGAATTATAGTAGTTGGATGAAGTTTCTTAAGATAATTTGTCTGTATTCAACAGTGTCCATTTTGGCTTTCTCTCACCATTCTAAGCCTATTTTGGACACAGGAGGTGAATTGTCTTTCCAGAAGCTGGCAAAGCTGAACTTCTGCACAGGAAACACTTAGAATAGTTAAAGATGATGAATTATAGTAGTTGGATGAAGTTTCTTAAGATAATTTGTCTGTATTCAACAGTGTCCATTTTGGCTTTCTCTCACCATTCTAAGCCTATTTTGGACACAGGAGGTGAAATGTGTTATCATGGACTGATAGACTTACATTTCTGCCCAGAAAACACTTAGAGTAGTTAAAGATGATGAATGACATTAGTTGGGTGAAGTTTCTTAAGATAATTTGTCTGTATTCAACAGTGTCCATTTTGGCTTTCTCTCACCATTCTAAGCCTATTTTGGACACAGGAGGTGAATTGTCTTTCCAGAAGCTGGCAAAGCTGAACTTCTGCACAGGAAACACTTAGAATAGTTAAAGATGATGAATTATAGTAGTTGGATGAAGTTTCTTAAGATAATTTGTCTGTATTCAACAGTGTCCATTTTGGCTTTCTCTCACCATTCTAAGCCTATTTTGGACACAGGAGGTGAAATGTGTTATCATGGACTGATAGACTTACATTTCTGCCCAGAAAACACTTAGAGTAGTTAAAGATGATGAATGACATTAGTTGGATGAAGTTTCTTAAGATAATTTGTCTGTATTCAACAGTGTCCATTTTGGCTTTCTCTCACCATTCTAAGCCTATTTTGGACACAGGAGGTGAAATGTGTTATCATGGACTGATAGACTTACATTTCTGCCCAGAAAACACTTAGAGTAGTTAAAGATGATGAATTACATTAGTTGGATGAAGTTTCTTAAGATAATTTGTCTGTATTCAACAGTGTCCATTTTGGCTTTCTCTCACCATTCTAAGCCTATTTTGGACACAGGAGGTGAATTGTCTTTCCAGAAGCTGGCAAAGCTGAACTTCTGCACAGGAAACACTTAGAATAGTTCAAGATGATGAATTATAGTAGTTGGATGAAGTTTCTTAAGATAATTTGTCTGTATTCAACAGTGTCCATTTTGGCTTTCTCTCACCATTCTAAGCCTATTTTGGACACAGGAGGTGAAATGTGTTATCATGGACTGATAGACTTACATTTCTGCCCAGAAAACACTTAGAGTAGTTAAAGATGATGAATGACATTAGTTGGATGAAGTTTCTTAAGATAATTTGTCTGTATTCAACAGTGTCCATTTTGGCTTTCTCTCACCATTCTAAGTCTATTTTGGACACAGGAGGTGAATTGTCTTTCCAGAAGCTGGCAAAGCTGAACTTCTGCACAGGAAACACTTAGAATAGTTAAAGATGATGAATTATAGTAGTTGGATGAAGTTTCTTAAGATAATTTGTCTGTATTCAACAGTGTCCATTTTGGCTTTCTCTCACCATTCTAAGCCTATTTTGGACACAGGAGGTGAAATGTGTTATCATGGACTGATAGACTTACATTTCTGCCCAGAAAACACTTAGAGTAGTTAAAGATGATGAATGACATTAGTTGGATGAAGTTTCTTAAGATAATTTGTCTGTATTCAACAGTGTCCATTTTGGCTTTCTCTCACCATTCTAAGCCTATTTTGGACACATGAGGTGAATTGTCTTTCCAGAAGCTGGCAAAGCTGAACTTCTGCACAGGAAACACTTAGAATAGTTAAAGATGATGAATTATAGTAGTTGGATGAAGTTTCTTAAGATAATTTGTCTGTATTCAACAGTGTCCATTTTGGCTTTCTCTCACCATTCTAAGCCTATTTTGGACACAGGAGGTGAAATGTGTTATCATGGACTGATAGACTTACATTTCTGCCCAGAAAACACTTAGAGTAGTTAAAGATGATGAATTACATTAGTTGGATGAAGTTTCTTAAGATAATTTGTCTGTATTCAACAGTGTCCATTTTGGCTTTCTCTCACCATTCTAAGTCTATTTTGGACACAGGAGGTGAATTGTCTTTCCAGAAGCTGGCAAAGCTGAACTTCTGCACAGGAAACACTTAGAATAGTTAAAGATGATGAATTATAGTAGTTGGATGAAGTTTCTTAAGATAATTTGTCTGTATTCAACAGTGTCCATTTTGGCTTTCTCTCACCATTCTAAGCCTATTTTGGACACAGGAGGTGAAATGTGTTATCATGGACTGATAGACTTACATTTCTGCCCAGAAAACACTTAGAGTAGTTAAAGATGATGAATGACATTAGTTGGATGAAGTTTCTTAAGATAATTTGTCTGTATTCAACAGTGTCCATTTTGGCTTTCTCTCACCATTCTAAGCCTATTTTGGACACAGGAGGTGAATTGTCTTTCCAGAAGCTGGCAAAGCTGCACTTCTGCACAGGAAACACTTAGAATAGGTAAAGATGATGAATTATAGTAGTTGGATGAAGTTTCTTAAGATAATTTGTCTGTATTCAACAGTGTCCATTTTGGCTTTCTCTCACCATTCTAAGCCTATTTTGGACACAGGAGGTGAATTGTCTTTCCAGAAGCTGGCAAAGCTGAACTTCTGCACAGGAAACACTTAGAATAGTTAAAGATGATGAATTATAGTAGTTGGATGAAGTTTCTTAAGATAATTTGTCTGTATTCAACAGTGTCCATTTTGGCTTTCTCTCACCATTCTAAGCCTATTTTGGACACAGGAGGTGAAATGTGTTATCATGGACTGATAGACTTACATTTCTGCCCAGAAAACACTTAGAGTAGTTAAAGATGATGAATGACATTAGTTGGGTGAAGTTTCTTAAGATAATTTGTCTGTATTCAACAGTGTCCATTTTGGCTTTCTCTCACCATTCTAAGCCTATTTTGGACACAGGAGGTGAATTGTCTTTCCAGAAGCTGGCAAAGCTGAACTTCTGCACAGGAAACACTTAGAATAGTTAAAGATGATGAATTATAGTAGTTGGATGAAGTTTCTTAAGATAATTTGTCTGTATTCAACAGTGTCCATTTTGGCTTTCTCTCACCATTCTAAGCCTATTTTGGACACAGGAGGTGAAATGTGTTATCATGGACTGATAGACTTACATTTCTGCCCAGAAAACACTTAGAGTAGTTAAAGATGATGAATGACATTAGTTGGATGAAGTTTCTTAAGATAATTTGTCTGTATTCAACAGTGTCCATTTTGGCTTTCTCTCACCATTCTAAGTCTATTTTGGACACAGGAGGTGAATTGTCTTTCCAGAAGCTGGCAAAGCTGAACTTCTGCACAGGAAACACTTAGAATAGTTAAAGATGATGAATTACATTAGTTGGATGAAGTTTCTTAAGATAATTTGTCTGTATTCAACAGTGTCCATTTTGGCTTTCTCTCACCATTCTAAGCCTATTTTGGACACAGGAGGTGAAATGTGTTATCATGGACTGATAGACTTACATTTCTGCCCAGAAAACACTTAGAGTAGTTAAAGATGATGAATGACATTAGTTGGATGAAGTTTCTTAAGATAATTTGTCTGTATTCAACAGTGTCCATTTTGGCTTTCTCTCACCATTCTAAGCCTATTTTGGACACATGAGGTGAATTGTCTTTCCAGAAGCTGGCAAAGCTGAACTTCTGCACAGGAAACACTTAGAATAGTTCAAGATGATGAATTATAGTAGTTGGATGAAGTTTCTTAAGATAATTTGTCTGTATTCAACAGTGTCCATTTTGGCTTTCTCTCACCATTCTAAGCCTATTTTGGACACAGGAGGTGAAATGTGTTATCATGGACTGATAGACTTACATTTCTGCCCAGAAAACACTTAGAGTAGTTAAAGATGATGAATGACATTAGTTGGATGAAGTTTCTTAAGATAATTTGTCTGTATTCAACAGTGTCCATTTTGGCTTTCTCTCACCATTCTAAGCCTATTTTGGACACAGGAGGTGAAATGTGTTATCATGGACTGATAGACTTACATTTCTGCCCAGAAAACACTTAGAGTAGTTAAAGATGATGAATTACATTAGTTGGATGAAGTTTCTTAAGATAATTTGTCTGTATTCAACAGTGTCCATTTTGGCTTTCTCTCACCATTCTAAGCCTATTTTGGACACAGGAGGTGAATTGTCTTTCCAGAAGCTGGCAAAGCTGAACTTCTGCACAGGAAACACTCAGAATAGTTCAAGATGATGAATTATAGTAGTTGGATGAAGTTTCTTAAGATAATTTGTCTGTATTCAACAGTGTCCATTTTGGCTTTCTCTCACCATTCTAAGCCTATTTTGGACACAGGAGGTGAAATGTGTTATCATGGACTGATAGACTTACATTTCTGCCCAGAAAACACTTAGAGTAGTTAAAGATGATGAATGACATTAGTTGGATGAAGTTTCTTAAGATAATTTGTCTGTATTCAACAGTGTCCATTTTGGCTTTCTCTCACCATTCTAAGTCTATTTTGGACACAGGAGGTGAATTGTCTTTCCAGAAGCTGGCAAAGCTGAACTTCTGCACAGGAAACACTTAGAATAGTTAAAGATGATGAATTATAGTAGTTGGATGAAGTTTCTTAAGATAATTTGTCTGTATTCAACAGTGTCCATTTTGGCTTTCTCTCACCATTCTAAGCCTATTTTGGACACAGGAGGTGAAATGTGTTATCATGGACTGATAGACTTACATTTCTGCCCAGAAAACACTTAGAGTAGTTAAAGATGATGAATGACATTAGTTGGATGAAGTTTCTTAAGATAATTTGTCTGTATTCAACAGTGTCCATTTTGGCTTTCTCTCACCATTCTAAGCCTATTTTGGACACATGAGGTGAATTGTCTTTCCAGAAGCTGGCAAAGCTGAACTTCTGCACAGGAAACACTTAGAATAGTTAAAGATGATGAATTATAGTAGTTGGATGAAGTTTCTTAAGATAATTTGTCTGTATTCAACAGTGTCCATTTTGGCTTTCTCTCACCATTCTAAGCCTATTTTGGACACAGGAGGTGAAATGTGTTATCATGGACTGATAGACTTACATTTCTGCCCAGAAAACACTTAGAGTAGTTAAAGATGATGAATGACATTAGTTGGATGAAGTTTCTTAAGATAATTTGTCTGTATTGAACAGTGTCCATTTTGGCTTTCTCTCACCATTCTAAGTCTATTTTGGACACAGGAGGTGAATTGTCTTTCCAGAAGCTGGCAAAGCTGAACTTCTGCACAGGAAACACTTAGAATAGTTAAAGATGATGAATTATAGTAGTTGGATGAAGTTTCTTAAGATAATTTGTCTGTATTCAACAGTGTCCATTTTGGCTTTCTCTCACCATTCTAAGCCTATTTTGGACACAGGAGGTGAAATGTGTTATCATGGACTGATAGACTTACATTTCTTCCCAGAAAACACTTAGAGTAGTTAAAGATGATGAATGACATTAGTTGGATGAAGTTTCTTAAGATAATTTGTCTGTATTGAACAGTGTCCATTTTGGCTTTCTCTCACCATTCTAAGTCTATTTTGGACACAGGAGGTGAATTGTCTTTCCAGAAGCTGGCAAAGCTGAACTTCTGCACAGGAAACACTTAGAATAGTTAAAGATGATGAATCACATTAGTTGGATGAAGTTTCTTAAGATAATTTGTCTGTATTCAACAGTGTCCATTTTGGCTTTCTCTCACCATTCTAAGCCTATTTTGGACACATGAGGTGAATTGTCTTTCCAGAAGCTGGCAAAGCTGAACTTCTGCACAGGAAACACTTAGAATAGTTAAAGATGATGAATTATAGTAGTTGGATGAAGTTTCTTAAGATAATTTGTCTGTATTCAACAGTGTCCATTTTGGCTTTCTCTCACCATTCTAAGCCTATTTTGGACACAGGAGGTGAAATGTGTTATCATGGACTGATAGACTTACAATTCTGCCCAGAAAACACTTAGAGTAGTTAAAGATGATGAATGACATTAGTTGGATGAAGTTTCTTAAGATAATTTGTCTGTATTCAACAGTGTCCATTTTGGCTTTCTCTCACCATTCTAAGTCTATTTTGGACACAGGAGGTGAATTGTCTTTCCAGAAGCTGGCAAAGCTGAACTTCTGCACAGGAAACACTTAGAATAGTTAAAGATGATGAATTATAGTAGTTGGATGAAGTTTCTTAAGATAATTTGTCTGTATTCAACAGTGTCCATTTTGGCTTTCTCTCACCATTCTAAGCCTATTTTGGACACAGGAGGTGAAATGTGTTATCATGGACTGATAGACTTACATTTCTGCCCAGAAAACACTTAGAGTAGTTAAAGATGATGAATGACATTAGTTGGATGAAGTTTCTTAAGATAATTTGTCTGTATTCAACAGTGTCCATTTTGGCTTTCTCTCACCATTCTAAGCCTATTTTGGACACAGGAGGTGAATTGTCTTTCCAGAAGCTGGCAAAGCTGAACTTCTGCACAGGAAACACTTAGAATAGTTAAAGATGATGAATTACATTAGTTGGATGAAGTTTCTTAAGATAATTTGTCTGTATTCAACAGTGTCCATTTTGGCTTTCTCTCACCATTCTAAGCCTATTTTGGACACAGGAGGTGAATTGTCTTTCCAGAAGCTGGCAAAGCTGAACTTCTGCACAGGAAACACTTAGAATAGTTAAAGATGATGAATTATAGTAGTTGGATTAAGTTTCTTAAGATAATTTGTCTGTATTCAACAGTGTCCATTTTGGCTTTCTCTCACCATTCTAAGCCTATTTTGGACACAGGAGGTGAAATGTGTTATCATGGACTGATAGACTTACAGTTCTGCCCAGAAAACACTTAGAGTAGTTAAAGATGATGAATGACATTAGTTGGATGAAGTTTCTTAAGATAATTTGTCTGTATTCAACAGTGTCCATTTTGGCTTTCTCTCACCATTCTAAGTCTATTTTGTACACAGGAGGTGAATTGTCTTTCCAGAAGCTGGCAAAGCTGAACTTCTGCACAGGAAACACTTAGAATAGTTAAAGATGATGAATTATAGTAGTTGGATGAAGTTTCTTAAGATAATTTGTCTGTATTCAACAGTGTCCATTTTGGCTTTCTCTCACCATTCTAAGCCTATTTTGGACACAGGAGGTGAATTGTCTTTCCAGAAGCTGGCAAAGCTGCACTTCTGCACAGGAAACACTTAGAATAGTTAAAGATGATGAATTATAGTAGTTGGATGAAGTTTCTTAAGATAATTTGTCTGTATTCAACAGTGTCCATTTTGGCTTTCTCTCACCATTCTAAGCCTATTTTGGACACAGGAGGTGAATTGTCTTTCCAGAAGCTGGCAAAGCTGAACTTCTGCACAGGAAACACTTAGAATAGTTAAAGATGATGAATAACAGTAGTTGGATGAAGTTTCTTAAGATAATTTGTCTGTATTCAACAGTGTCCATTTTGGCTTTCTCTCACCATTCTAAGCCTATTTTGGACACAGGAGGTGAAATGTGTTATCATGGACTGATAGACTTACATTTCTGCCCAGAAAACACTTAGAGTAGTTAAAGATGATGAATTATAGTAGTTGGATGAAGTTTCTTAAGATAATTTGTCTGTATTCAACAGTGTCCATTTTGGCTTTCTCTCACCATTCTAAGCCTATTTTGGACACAGGAGGTGAAATGTGTTATCATGGACTGATAGACTTACATTTCTGCCCAGAAAACACTTAGAGTAGTTAAAGATGATGAATTACATTAGTTGGATGAAGTTTCTTAAGATAATTTGTCTGTATTCAACAGTGTCCATTTTGGCTTTCTCTCACCATTCTAAGCCTATTTTGGACACAGGAGGTGAATTGTCTTTCCAGAAGCTGGCAAAGCTGAACTTCTGCACAGGAAACACTTAGAATAGTTAAAGATGATGAATTATAGTAGTTGGATGAAGTTTCTTAAGATAATTTGTCTGTATTCAACAGTGTCCATTTTGGCTTTCTCTCACCATTCTAAGCCTATTTTGGACACAGGAGGTGAAATGTGTTATCATGGACTGATAGACTTACATTTCTGCCCAGAAAACACTTAGAGTAGTTAAAGATGATGAATGACATTAGTTGGATGAAGTTTCTTAAGATAATTTGTCTGTATTCAACAGTGTCCATTTTGGCTTTCTCTCACCATTCTAAGCCTATTTTGGACACATGAGGTGAATTGTCTTTCCAGAAGCTGGCAAAGCTGAACTTCTGCACAGGAAACACTTAGAATAGTTAAAGATGATGAATTATAGTAGTTGGATGAAGTTTCTTAAGATAATTTGTCTGTATTCAACAGTGTCCATTTTGGCTTTCTCTCACCATTCTAAGCCTATTTTGGACACAGGAGGTGAAATGTGTTATCATGGACTGATAGACTTACAATTCTGCCCAGAAAACACTTAGAGTAGTTAAAGATGATGAATGACATTAGTTGGATGAAGTTTCTTAAGATAATTTGTCTGTATTCAACAGTGTCCATTTTGGCTTTCTCTCACCATTCTAAGTCTATTTTGGACACAGGAGGTGAATTGTCTTTCCAGAAGCTGGCAAAGCTGAACTTCTGCACAGGAAACACTTAGAATAGTTAAAGATGATGAATTATAGTAGTTGGATGAAGTTTCTTAAGATAATTTGTCTGTATTCAACAGTGTCCATTTTGGCTTTCTCTCACCATTCTAAGCCTATTTTGGACACAGGAGGTGAAATGTGTTATCATGGACTGATAGACTTACATTTCTGCCCAGAAAACACTTAGAGTAGTTAAAGATGATGAATGACATTAGTTGGATGAAGTTTCTTAAGATAATTTGTCTGTATTCAACAGTGTCCATTTTGGCTTTCTCTCACCATTCTAAGCCTATTTTGGACACAGGAGGTGAATTGTCTTTCCAGAAGCTGGCAAAGCTGAACTTCTGCACAGGAAACACTTAGAATAGTTAAAGATGATGAATTACATTAGTTGGATGAAGTTTCTTAAGATAATTTGTCTGTATTCAACAGTGTCCATTTTGGCTTTCTCTCACCATTCTAAGCCTATTTTGGACACAGGAGGTGAATTGTCTTTCCAGAAGCTGGCAAAGCTGAACTTCTGCACAGGAAACACTTAGAATAGTTAAAGATGATGAATTATAGTAGTTGGATGAAGTTTCTTAAGATAATTTGTCTGTATTCAACAGTGTCCATTTTGGCTTTCTCTCACCATTCTAAGCCTATTTTGGACACAGGAGGTGAAATGTGTTATCATGGACTGATAGACTTACAGTTCTGCCCAGAAAACACTTAGAGTAGTTAAAGATGATGAATGACATTAGTTGGATGAAGTTTCTTAAGATAATTTGTCTGTATTCAACAGTGTCCATTTTGGCTTTCTCTCACCATTCTAAGTCTATTTTGTACACAGGAGGTGAATTGTCTTTCCAGAAGCTGGCAAAGCTGAACTTCTGCACAGGAAACACTTAGAATAGTTAAAGATGATGAATTATAGTAGTTGGATGAAGTTTCTTAAGATAATTTGTCTGTATAGAACAGTGTCCATTTTGGCTTTCTCTCACCATTCTAAGCCTATTTTGGACACAGGAGGTGAATTGTCTTTCCAGAAGCTGGCAAAGCTGCACTTCTGCACAGGAAACACTTAGAATAGTTAAAGATGATGAATTATAGTAGTTGGATGAAGTTTCTTAAGATAATTTGTCTGTATTCAACAGTGTCCATTTTGGCTTTCTCTCACCATTCTAAGCCTATTTTGGACACAGGAGGTGAATTGTCTTTCCAGAAGCTGGCAAAGCTGAACTTCTGCACAGGAAACACTTAGAATAGTTAAAGATGATGAATAACAGTAGTTGGATGAAGTTTCTTAAGATAATTTGTCTGTATTCAACAGTGTCCATTTTGGCTTTCTCTCACCATTCTAAGCCTATTTTGGACACAGGAGGTGAATTGTCTTTCCAGAAGCTGGCAAAGCTGAACTTCTGCACAGGAAACACTTAGAATAGTTAAAGATGATGAATTATAGTAGTTGGATGAAGTTTCTTAAGATAATTTGTCTGTATTCAACAGTGTCCATTTTGGCTTTCTCTCACCATTCTAAGCCTATTTTGGACACAGGAGGTGAAATGTGTTATCATGGACTGATAGACTTACAGTTCTGCCCAGAAAACACTTAGAGTAGTTAAAGATGATGAATGACATTAGTTGGATGAAGTTTCTTAAGATAATTTGTCTGTATTCAACAGTGTCCATTTTGGCTTTCTCTCACCATTCTAAGTCTATTTTGTACACAGGAGGTGAATTGTCTTTCCAGAAGCTGGCAAAGCTGAACTTCTGCACAGGAAACACTTAGAATAGTTAAAGATGATGAATTATAGTAGTTGGATGAAGTTTCTTAAGATAATTTGTCTGTATTCAACAGTGTCCATTTTGGCTTTCTCTCACCATTCTAAGCCTATTTTGGACACAGGAGGTGAAATGTGTTATCATGGACTGATAGACTTACATTTCTGCCCAGAAAACACTTAGAGTAGTTAAAGATGATGAATGACATTAGTTGGATGAAGTTTCTTAAGATAATTTGTCTGTATTCAACAGTGTCCATTTTGGCTTTCTCTCACCATTCTAAGTCTATTTTGGACACAGGAGGTGAATTGTCTTTCCAGAAGCTGGCAAAGCTGAACTTCTGCACAGGAAACACTTAGAATAGTTAAAGATGATGAATTATAGTAGTTGGATGAAGTTTCTTAAGATAATTTGTCTGTATTCAACAGTGTCCATTTTGGCTTTCTCTCACCATTCTAAGCCTATTTTGGACACAGGAGGTGAAATGTGTTATCATGGACTGATAGACTTACATTTCTGCCCAGAAAACACTTAGAGTAGTTAAAGATGATGAATGACATTAGTTGGATGAAGTTTCTTAAGATAATTTGTCTGTATTCAACAGTGTCCATTTTGGCTTTCTCTCACCATTCTAAGCCTATTTTGGACACAGGAGGTGAATTGTCTTTCCAGAAGCTGGCAAAGCTGAACTTCTGCACAGGAAACACTTAGAATAGTTAAAGATGATGAATTATAGTAGTTGGATGAAGTTTCTTAAGATAATTTGTCTGTATTCAACAGTGTCCATTTTGGCTTTCTCTCACCATTCTAAGCCTATTTTGGACACAGGAGGTGAAATGTGTTATCATGGACTGATAGACTTACATTTCTGCCCAGAAAACACTTAGAGTAGTTAAAGATGATGAATGACATTAGTTGGATGAAGTTTCTTAAGATAATTTGTCTGTATTCAACAGTGTCCATTTTGGCTTTCTCTCACCATTCTAAGTCTATTTTGGACACAGGAGGTGAATTGTCTTTCCAGAAGCTGGCAAAGCTGAACTTCTGCACAGGAAACACTTAGAATAGTTAAAGATGATGAATTATAGTAGTTGGATGAAGTTTCTTAAGATAATTTGTCTGTATTCAACAGTGTCCATTTTGGCTTTCTCTCACCATTCTAAGCCTATTTTGGACACAGGAGGTGAATTGTCTTTCCAGAAGCTGGCAAAGCTGAACTTCTGCACAGGAAACACTTAGAATAGTTAAAGATGATGAATTATAGTAGTTGGATGAAGTTTCTTAAGATAATTTGTCTGTATTCAACAGTGTCCATTTTGGCTTTCTCTCACCATTCTAAGCCTATTTTGGACACAGGAGGTGAAATGTGTTATCATGGACTGATAGACTTACATTTCTGCCCAGAAAACACTTAGAGTAGTTAAAGATGATGAATGACATTAGTTGGATGAAGTTTCTTAAGATAATTTGTCTGTATTCAACAGTGTCCATTTTGGCTTTCTCTCACCATTCTAAGTCTATTTTGGACACAGGAGGTGAATTGTCTTTCCAGAAGCTGGCAAAGCTGAACTTCTGCACAGGAAACACTTAGAATAGTTAAAGATGATGAATTATAGTAGTTGGATGAAGTTTCTTAAGATAATTTGTCTGTATTCAACAGTGTCCATTTTGGCTTTCTCTCACCATTCTAAGCCTATTTTGGACACAGGAGGTGAATTGTCTTTCCAGAAGCTGGCAAAGCTGAACTTCTGCACAGGAAACACTTAGAATAGTTAAAGATGATGAATTATAGTAGTTGGATGAAGTTTCTTAAGATAATTTGTCTGTATTCAACAGTGTCCATTTTGGCTTTCTCTCACCATTCTAAGCCTATTTTGGACACAGGAGGTGAAATGTGTTATCATGGACTGATAGACTTACATTTCTGCCCAGAAAACACTTAGAGTAGTTAAAGATGATGAATTATAGTAGTTGGATGAAGTTTCTTAAGATAATTTGTCTGTATTCAACAGTGTCCATTTTGGCTTTCTCTCACCATTCTAAGTCTATTTTGGACACAGGAGGTGAATTGTCTTTCCAGAAGCTGGCAAAGCTGAACTTCTGCACAGGAAACACTTAGAATAGTTAAAGATGATGAATTATAGTAGTTGGATGAAGTTTCTTAAGATAATTTGTCTGTATTCAACAGTGTCCATTTTGGCTTTCTCTCACCATTCTAAGCCTATTTTGGACACAGGAGGTGAAATGTGTTATCATGGACTGATAGACTTACATTTCTGCCCAGAAAACACTTAGAGTAGTTAAAGATGATGAATGACATTAGTTGGATGAAGTTTCTTAAGATAATTTGTCTGTATTCAACAGTGTCCATTTTGGCTTTCTCTCACCATTCTAAGCCTATTTTGGACACAGGAGGTGAATTGTCTTTCCAGAAGCTGGCAAAGCTGAACTTCTGCACAGGAAACACTTAGAATAGTTAAAGATGATGAATTATAGTAGTTGGATGAAGTTTCTTAAGATAATTTGTCTGTATTCAACAGTGTCCATTTTGGCTTTCTCTCACCATTCTAAGCCTATTTTGGACACAGGAGGTGAAATGTGTTATCATGGACTGATAGACTTACATTTCTGCCCAGAAAACACTTAGAGTAGTTAAAGATGATGAATGACATTAGTTGGATGAAGTTTCTTAAGATAATTTGTCTGTATTCAACAGTGTCCATTTTGGCTTTCTCTCACCATTCTAAGTCTATTTTGGACACAGGAGGTGAATTGTCTTTCCAGAAGCTGGCAAAGCTGACCTTCTGCACAGGAAACACTTAGAATAGTTAAAGATGATGAATTATAGTAGTTGGATGAAGTTTCTTAAGATAATTTGTCTGTATTCAACAGTGTCCATTTTGGCTTTCTCTCACCATTCTAAGCCTATTTTGGACACAGGAGGTGAAATGTGTTATCATGGACTGATAGACTTACATTTCTGCCCAGAAAACACTTAGAGTAGTTAAAGATGATGAATGACATTAGTTGGATGAAGTTTCTTAAGATAATTTGTCTGTATTCAACAGTGTCCATTTTGGCTTTCTCTCACCATTCTAAGCCTATTTTGGACACATGAGGTGAATTGTCTTTCCAGAAGCTGGCAAAGCTGAACTTCTGCACAGGAAACACTTAGAATAGTTAAAGATGATGAATTATAGTAGTTGGATGAAGTTTCTTAAGATAATTTGTCTGTATTCAACAGTGTCCATTTTGGCTTTCTCTCACCATTCTAAGCCTATTTTGGACACAGGAGGTGAAATGTGTTATCATGGACTGATAGACTTACATTTCTGCCCAGAAAACACTTAGAGTAGTTAAAGATGATGAATGACATTAGTTGGATGAAGTTTCTTAAGATAATTTGTCTGTATTCAACAGTGTCCATTTTGGCTTTCTCTCACCATTCTAAGCCTATTTTGGACACAGGAGGTGAATTGTCTTTCCAGAAGCTGGCAAAGCTGAACTTCTGCACAGGAAACACTTAGAATAGTTAAAGATGATGAATTATAGTAGTTGGATGAAGTTTCTTAAGATAATTTGTCTGTATTCAACAGTGTCCATTTTGGCTTTCTCTCACCATTCTAAGCCTATTTTGGACACAGGAGGTGAAATGTGTTATCATGGACTGATAGACTTACATTTCTGCCCAGAAAACACTTAGAGTAGTTAAAGATGATGAATGACATTAGTTGGATGAAGTTTCTTAAGATAATTTGTCTGTATTCAACAGTGTCCATTTTGGCTTTCTCTCACCATTCTAAGTCTATTTTGGACACAGGAGGTGAATTGTCTTTCCAGAAGCTGGCAAAGCTGAACTTCTGCACAGGAAACACTTAGAATAGTTAAAGATGATGAATTATAGTAGTTGGATGAAGTTTCTTAAGATAATTTGTCTGTATTCAACAGTGTCCATTTTGGCTTTCTCTCACCATTCTAAGCCTATTTTGGACACAGGAGGTGAAATGTGTTATCATGGACTGATAGACTTACATTTCTGCCCAGAAAACACTTAGAGTAGTTAAAGATGATGAATGACATTAGTTGGATGAAGTTTCTTAAGATAATTTGTCTGTATTCAACAGTGTCCATTTTGGCTTTCTCTCACCATTCTAAGCCTATTTTGGACACAGGAGGTGAATTGTCTTTCCAGAAGCTGGCAAAGCTGAACTTCTGCACAGGAAACACTTAGAATAGTTAAAGATGATGAATTACATTAGTTGGATGAAGTTTCTTAAGATAATTTGTCTGTATTCAACAGTGTCCATTTTGGCTTTCTCTCACCATTCTAAGCCTATTTTGGACACAGGAGGTGAATTGTCTTTCCAGAAGCTGGCAAAGCTGAACTTCTGCACAGGAAACACTTAGAATAGTTAAAGATGATGAATTATAGTAGTTGGATGAAGTTTCTTAAGATAATTTGTCTGTATTCAACAGTGTCCATTTTGGCTTTCTCTCACCATTCTAAGCCTATTTTGGACACAGGAGGTGAATTGTCTTTCCAGAAGCTGGCAAAGCTGAACTTCTGCACAGGAAACACTTAGAATAGTTAAAGATGATGAATTATAGTAGTTGGATGAAGTTTCTTAAGATAATTTGTCTGTATTCAACAGTGTCCATTTTGGCTTTCTCTCACCATTCTAAGCCTATTTTGGACACAGGAGGTGAAATGTGTTATCATGGACTGATAGACTTACATTTCTGCCCAGAAAACACTTAGAGTAGTTAAAGATGATGAATGACATTAGTTGGATGAAGTTTCTTAAGATAATTTGTCTGTATTCAACAGTGTCCATTTTGGCTTTCTCTCACCATTCTAAGTCTATTTTGGACACAGGAGGTGAATTGTCTTTCCAGAAGCTGGCAAAGCTGAACTTCTGCACAGGAAACACTTAGAATAGTTAAAGATGATGAATTATAGTAGTTGGATGAAGTTTCTTAAGATAATTTGTCTGTATTCAACAGTGTCCATTTTGGCTTTCTCTCACCATTCTAAGCCTATTTTGGACACAGGAGGTGAAATGTGTTATCATGGACTGATAGACTTACATTTCTGCCCAGAAAACACTTAGAGTAGTTAAAGATGATGAATGACATTAGTTGGATGAAGTTTCTTAAGATAATTTGTCTGTATTCAACAGTGTCCATTTTGGCTTTCTCTCACCATTCTAAGCCTATTTTGGACACAGGAGGTGAATTGTCTTTCCAGAAGCTGGCAAAGCTGAACTTCTGCACAGGAAACACTTAGAATAGTTAAAGATGATGAATTACATTAGTTGGATGAAGTTTCTTAAGATAATTTGTCTGTATTCAACAGTGTCCATTTTGGCTTTCTCTCACCATTCTAAGCCTATTTTGGACACAGGAGGTGAATTGTCTTTCCAGAAGCTGGCAAAGCTGAACTTCTGCACAGGAAACACTTAGAATAGTTAAAGATGATGAATTATAGTAGTTGGATGAAGTTTCTTAAGATAATTTGTCTGTATTCAACAGTGTCCATTTTGGCTTTCTCTCACCATTCTAAGCCTATTTTGGACACAGGAGGTGAATTGTCTTTCCAGAAGCTGGCAAAGCTGACCTTCTGCACAGGAAACACTTAGAATAGTTAAAGATGATGAATTATAGTAGTTGGATGAAGTTTCTTAAGATAATTTGTCTGTATTCAACAGTGTCCATTTTGGCTTTCTCTCACCATTCTAAGCCTATTTTGGACACAGGAGGTGAAATGTGTTATCATGGACTGATAGACTTACATTTCTGCCCAGAAAACACTTAGAGTAGTTAAAGATGATGAATGACATTAGTTGGATGAAGTTTCTTAAGATAATTTGTCTGTATTCAACAGTGTCCATTTTGGCTTTCTCTCACCATTCTAAGTCTATTTTAGACACAGGAGGTGAATTGTCTTTCCAGAAGCTGGCAAAGCTGAACTTCTGCACAGGAAACACTTAGAATAGTTAAAGATGATGAATTATAGTAGTTGGATGAAGTTTCTTAAGATAATTTGTCTGTATTCAACAGTGTCCATTTTGGCTTTCTCTCACCATTCTAAGCCTATTTTGGACACAGGAGGTGAAATGTGTTATCATGGACTGATAGACTTACATTTCTGCCCAGAAAACACTTAGAGTAGTTAAAGATGATGAATGACATTAGTTGGATGAAGTTTCTTAAGATAATTTGTCTGTATTCAACAGTGTCCATTTTGGCTTTCTCTCACCATTCTAAGCCTATTTTGGACACAGGAGGTGAATTGTCTTTCCAGAAGCTGGCAAAGCTGAACTTCTGCACAGGAAACACTTAGAATAGTTAAAGATGATGAATTACATTAGTTGGATGAAGTTTCTTAAGATAATTTGTCTGTATTCAACAGTGTCCATTTTGGCTTTCTCTCACCATTCTAAGCCTATTTTGGACACAGGAGGTGAAATGTGTTATCATGGACTGATAGACTTACATTTCTGCCCAGAAAACACTTAGAGTAGTTAAAGATGATGAATGACATTAGTTGGATGAAGTTTCTTAAGATAATTTGTCTGTATTCAACAGTGTCCATTTTGGCTTTCTCTCACCATTCTAAGTCTATTTTGGACACAGGAGGTGAATTGTCTTTCCAGAAGCTGGCAAAGCTGACCTTCTGCACAGGAAACACTTAGAATAGTTAAAGATGATGAATTATAGTAGTTGGATGAAGTTTCTTAAGATAATTTGTCTGTATTCAACAGTGTCCATTTTGGCTTTCTCTCACCATTCTAAGCCTATTTTGGACACAGGAGGTGAAATGTGTTATCATGGACTGATAGACTTACATTTCTGCCCAGAAAACACTTAGAGTAGTTAAAGATGATGAATGACATTAGTTGGATGAAGTTTCTTAAGATAATTTGTCTGTATTCAACAGTGTCCATTTTGACTTTCTCTCACCATTCTAAGCCTATTTTGGACACATGAGGTGAATTGTCTTTCCAGAAGCTGGCAAAGCTGAACTTCTGCACAGGAAACACTTAGAATAGTTAAAGATGATGAATTATAGTAGTTGGATGAAGTTTCTTAAGATAATTTGTCTGTATTCAACAGTGTCCATTTTGGCTTTCTCTCACCATTCTAAGCCTATTTTGGACACAGGAGGTGAAATGTGTTATCATGGACTGATAGACTTACATTTCTGCCCAGAAAACACTTAGAGTAGTTAAAGATGATGAATGACATTAGTTGGATGAAGTTTCTTAAGATAATTTGTCTGTATTCAACAGTGTCCATTTTGGCTTTCTCTCACCATTCTAAGTCTATTTTGGACACAGGAGGTGAATTGTCTTTCCAGAAGCTGGCAAAGCTGACCTTCTGCACAGGAAACACTTAGAATAGTTAAAGATGATGAATTATAGTAGTTGGATGAAGTTTCTTAAGATAATTTGTCTGTATTCAACAGTGTCCATTTTGGCTTTCTCTCACCATTCTAAGCCTATTTTGGACACAGGAGGTGAAATGTGTTATCATGGACTGATAGACTTACATTTCTGCCCAGAAAACACTTAGAGTAGTTAAAGATGATGAATGACATTAGTTGGATGAAGTTTCTTAAGATAATTTGTCTGTATTCAACAGTGTCCATTTTGGCTTTCTCTCACCATTCTAAGTCTATTTTGGACACAGGAGGTGAATTGTCTTTCCAGAAGCTGGCAAAGCTGAACTTCTGCACAGGAAACACTTAGAATAGTTAAAGATGATGAATTATAGTAGTTGGATGAAGTTTCTTAAGATAATTTGTCTGTATTCAACAGTGTCCATTTTGGCTTTCTCTCACCATTCTAAGCCTATTTTGGACACAGGAGGTGAAATGTGTTATCATGGACTGATAGACTTACATTTCTGCCCAGAAAACACTTAGAGTAGTTAAAGATGATGAATGACATTAGTTGGATGAAGTTTCTTAAGATAATTTGTCTGTATTCAACAGTGTCCATTTTGGCTTTCTCTCACCATTCTAAGCCTATTTTGGACACAGGAGGTGAATTGTCTTTCCAGAAGCTGGCAAAGCTGAACTTCTGCACAGGAAACACTTAGAATAGTTAAAGATGATGAATTACATTAGTTGGATGAAGTTTCTTAAGATAATTTGTCTGTATTCAACAGTGTCCATTTTGGCTTTCTCTCACCATTCTAAGCCTATTTTGGACACAGGAGGTGAATTGTCTTTCCAGAAGCTGGCAAAGCTGAACTTCTGCACAGGAAACACTTAGAATAGTTAAAGATGATGAATTATAGTAGTTGGATGAAGTTTCTTAAGATAATTTGTCTGTATTCAACAGTGTCCATTTTGGCTTTCTCTCACCATTCTAAGCCTATTTTGGACACAGGAGGTGAAATGTGTTATCATGGACTGATAGACTTACATTTCTGCCCAGAAAACACTTAGAGTAGTTAAAGATGATGAATGACATTAGTTGGATGAAGTTTCTTAAGATAATTTGTCTGTATTCAACAGTGTCCATTTTGGCTTTCTCTCACCATTCTAAGCCTATTTTGGACACAGGAGGTGAATTGTCTTTCCAGAAGCTGGCAAAGCTGAACTTCTGCACAGGAAACACTTAGAATAGTTAAAGATGATGAATTATAGTAGTTGGATGAAGTTTCTTAAGATAATTTGTCTGTATTCAACAGTGTCCATTTTGGCTTTCTCTCACCATTCTAAGCCTATTTTGGACACAGGAGGTGAATTGTCTTTCCAGAAGCTGGCAAAGCTGACCTTCTGCACAGGAAACACTTAGAATAGTTAAAGATGATGAATTATAGTAGTTGGATGAAGTTTCTTAAGATAATTTGTCTGTATTCAACAGTGTCCATTTTGGCTTTCTCTCACCATTCTAAGCCTATTTTGGACACAGGAGGTGAAATGTGTTATCATGGACTGATAGACTTACATTTCTGCCCAGAAAACACTTAGAGTAGTTAGGCTTCGAATGGTGAGAGAAAGCCAGCCCCTGGAAAGACAATTCACCTCCTGTGTGCAAAATAGGCTTAGAATGGTGAGAGAAAGCCAAAATGGACACTGTTGAATACAGACAAATTATCTTAAGAAACTTCATCCAACTACTGTAATTCATCATCTTGAACTATTCTGAGTGTTTCCTGTACAGAAGTTCAGCTTTGCCAGCTCCTGGAAAGACAATTCACCTCCTGTGTCCAAAATAGGCTTAGAATGGTGAGAGAAAGCCAAAATGGACACTGTTGAATACAGACAAATTATATGAAGAAACTTGATCTTACTAATGTAATTCATCATCTTTAACTATTCTGTGTTTTTTCTGGGGGAAAATGTAAGTCTATCAGTCCCTGGAAACACAATTCACCTCGGGCGTTACAGTTGTAGATTATATGCTGTGTATTTCAAATTCTGCATCTTATTCCAATGTTGGGGCCAGACTGCCCACCTCTACCTGTGTGTGATGGCTACCTCGCTGAATTGCTACACTATGGTGCTGTTGCAGTGTTTTCAGCCAGCCTGCTTATCTCTCTGCTTTGAGTTCAATTTGATAATAGACATCAAATTAAAATCTTCCTAACAAATAAAAGGGATTCTGTCCACAGAAACTCTATGGGGCTTTTCATTTCAAACCAATACAAGAAATGTTGATTTGAAAAAATATTCCATGTCTGAATCATAATCTATGATTGAGACATTGAAAATGTATAATGTTTCTGGTATGATGATTATGATGGTATGATGAAACATATGCAAGGTTGCTGTAGTGGATTAAAGTTCTGCCTTTTCTACCATCCTCCCAAGCAGACTGTTTGACAAGATGTCCGACCTAGGTCTCCACCACAACATCTGCCTATGGATACAGGACTTTTTAAACAACCGACCATAGTCAGTCAGGAGGGGCCCCCACCACTCCTCCTCCCTGTCTCCGAGTACAAGAGCCTCACAGGGCTGCGTCCTCAGCCCCTTCCTGTACTCACTGTACACCCATGACTGCACGCCCACCCACAATACCAATGTCATCATTAAATTTGCAGATGACACAACAGTGATGGGCCTGATCAGTGCCACCACTGAGAAACGAGATGGCGTACAGGGAGGAGGTCCACAGGCTGGCAGAGTGGTGTACAGTAAACAACCTGACCCTGAAAACCAGGAAGACAAAGTCTCCTTTGTCCTTTGATCATTGACTTCAGGAGGAAAAAGAATCAGCCAGTGTTTCCTGCACAAGCCACTGGAGATATACAGGGAAGGTGTGGAGAGGGTGCCAACATTTAAGTTTCTGGGCACACACATTTCAGAGGACCTCACTTGGAGAAAAAACACAAACTCTCTGGTTAAAAAGGCACAGCAGCGACTGTACTTCCTGAGGGTTCTCAGGAAGTGCAACCTGTCACAACATCTGCTGCTGTCCTTCTACCAATCCTCTGTCCTAAGTGTACTGACCTACGGCATCCTGGTCTGGTGTGGCTGGTGCAGCTCTACAGCAGACAAAAAGGCCTCATCTTCACCTCCCGTTGTCTCCAGAAAACAGACAGTATCCTGAAAGACACATCTCACCCTACCCACCACCTGTTTGACCTTCTCCCCTCAGGGAGACGCTACCGGACAGTTAAAACATGCACCACCAGACTGTTACGTAGTTTTTATCCTCAAGCCATCACCAAACTAAATAATGCACTTAAAACATAGGGCCTGTGTAATATCTATCTATCTATCTATCTATCTATCTATCTATCTATCAATCACAGCTCATTTTCACTCTATTTTTGCTGTGTCACTTGTGTATTCAAAAATCCCAACCCATCCCAACCCATACTATCTGCATACAAACAATCACAAGAAACTTGATTCAAAAATCACTTCGTCCTTCATGGCCATTAAAGAGTGAACGATGGGAGCCAGCTCCTGATTGGGAGCCGATCCGATCGGGAGCCGATATGTTTGTTTTTCTCGTCTTTTTTCTGTTAAAGCCCCACGTGATTGGTCAAGATGTGCAGTGGTGTCTGTGTGTCCACACTGAGGGGGAGGGGGGAAGGGAGGGTTACAGACACAGCGCAGTGAGCACAGGAACTGGAGTGAGGGAGAGCACTGCTACATAGTCAGAGACTGCAGGCAGAACAGGTGAGAAACGTGAGCAACAGATAACGTAGTAAAATTTGGACACATTTTAATATAATTGATAGTTCAAGGACAGAGTGCAGACTTTGCAAAATTAAAATTTCGTATCAGGCAGGCATCAGGCATCATGTGTGTACTGTTCACCCATCAATTCAGTTAGAGGAGAAAAGACAAGCAAGGGAACCTGCTATTAATGAAGGTACCAGTGTGTCTACTGCAACAGTTGCTGCTCCTACAATGTCTACAGCATCATCCAGGACAACACCACAGCCACCAAGACCTACAGCCCAGAGCTCTATGACCCCAGTAAATAATTTAATAATAATAAAAAAAATCATAATTTCAAATTAATACGGCTAGATAAACAATAAATATTCTATATGTGTTTTTTTACATTAGTAATTCATCTTACACATAATTTGGTAATAAATTTATTGAAGCAACAAAAAAAATCTGAGGAGCCACTTGGGAGCTGAAATTCCCATCATTAGTACGGACCTTAGCATCCAATCAAACAATGGTTATGTGTGATATTGTGATACTCTACCCTTTAAAATCTGTTGGAAAACCCAATTCTTAGCTCCTCTGGCCAGAACCTCCCCCCAAGGTCTGTCATGAGCCCGGCGCTGCCTGAACCCCAGCATTGTATTGCATTGTATTTCACCTGTGAATCTGAATTAAAGGCGCTTCTGAGACCGACTGAACCCTCCAGGTGATGATGTGAATAATCTCGGGCTGTCCATTAAAAATGCTGGTCCTTACAAAATAGTTGCTTTAGGTCCAGCTGAAAGACCAGCAAAATTGTGTAGGAAAATGTATGCAAGACTATTTTGGTGTGAAAAGAAGATGCAGAGTCTACGTCTAGAGTTTAGGATGCTAATCTATATCAAAAACAAGTACAGGTAAAGGTGTGTGAAGTGAGCCTAATGAGAAAATAAAGGTATAAAAATGCAAAGGTTCATCACAGTGCGTGATTATTGAACAATAGAACACAATAGGTTGATTAGTAGGGATGGGTCATACTTTTCGAATATTATTAGTCATAAAATTATAAAATTTGTTTTTGCCAGAGTAATAAATAGATCCTGGCTGTAAAGGCGATGTCAGGTCTCTGTAAAGATGTGGGTACAAACAGTCTCTGATTTCTTTATGCTTAGGGAGGGAGGTTAGGGAGTAGGGAATCCCATTTCATCTACTAGACAACTGTGACCATTAGCTGGAAGGAGCCCTCAGTACAAGCTGGGTTAGCTTAACTCGTATCTGCTAGTGATGGGAATTTCATCTCTTTTTAGAGAGCCGGCTCTTTTGGGTCGGCTCCCTAAAAAGAGCCAGCTCTTTCGGCCCCCAAGTGGCTCCTCAGATTTTTTTTGTTGCTTCAATAAATGTATTACCAAATTATGTGTAAAATAAATTATTAATGTAAAATACACATTATATAGAATATTTATTGTTTATATTGCCTTATTGATTTGAAATTATTTAATTTTACTGGGGTCATAGAGCTCTGGGCTGTAGGTCTTGGTGGCTGTGGTGTTGTCCTGGATAATGCTGTAGACATTGTAGGAGCAGTAGACACACTGGCACCTTAATTAACAGCAGGTTCCCTTGCTTGTCTTTCCTCCTCTAACTGAATTGATGGGTGAACAGTACACGCATGCTTGTGCAGGTTATTTGTGGAGCCTGCCTGATATGAAATTTTAATTTAGCAAAGTCTGCACTCTGCCTTTGAACTATCAATATTAAAAATATATATATATATATATATATATATATATATATATATATATTAAAATGTGTCCAAATTTTTCTACATTTTCTGTCCTCATGTTTCTCACCTGTCCTGCCTGCAGCCTGACTTGTAGCAGTGCTCTTGCTCTCTTGTCTCTCCCTCACTCCAGTTCATGTGCTCACTGCGCTTTGTCTATACCCCCCCCCCTCCTGAAAAACCAACATATCACCCCCGATCGGATCGGCTCCCGATCAGGAGCCGGCTCCCTTCGTTCACTTCAAAGAGCCAGCTCTAAGAACCGGATCGTTCACGACCGACACATCACTAGTATCTGCTGTCTTTCTCTCCTTTTGGGGTGATCACACTGCCCTTCAGCGCTTGGTCATGGCTGGATGCCAGTAGACAATGATCGACTTTTTTTTGCTTGAAATGCACATGCCTTGTGATTACTGTTGGAAAATCTAGCACAGACAGCAAAGCTAGAGGTAGGCATCTACACAGATAATAGTCTAGATAAACAGGTAATTTAGCATACAGAGCTAACTTGTACTGAGTGTGTAATAAGCTAGCAATAGCGATTAGCAAGAATTCCGTACATCAAACAACAGAAAATGGCGACGAAACGCACAGAAACTGTAGCGTTAGCTAGCAGAGTGCAGTGCTCACGATAAGCTAGTAACTAGCTCTGAATCACATCATGTTAACGACAGAAAACAAGTCTCAACAACTGAATAACAATGAAAAAAAATACATGAACACCATGTAATATAAATGGGAATATTTGACTCACATTTTTATCATCACATCATCACATCTGATGGTCATCCTGGTTCAAGTCAGGCAAGATCTTAAGTCGCGCTGATCCCTGTGCTGCGCTGTGGTCACACGGAGTTAACATGGACGGAGAAAGATCAAAGGCAAGGGCGGGGAGGGGGGGGTGGCGGGGGTCGGCGACGGTCACTTCAGAAGAGACATGAAAGAGGCAAGATCAAACCGAGAGCCAGCTGCCAGATGGTGAGCATGCGCTGTATAAGTGACCTCCATGTGCCACTCTGCAGCAGTGAGTGCAGCCTGCAGATAACCTCCGACAAGGTAACCATTACCTGCACATTTCTTTTAGTTTGTGCACTTGTAAAAATGTGAGTTTGACATTCTCAGGTTTATGTTTCACACTATTAGTGTAGATATTAGCAGTGGATTTATTTTTTCACAGTGATTGTTGTTTTTTTCTTTTAACATGTCATGATTTAGAGCTAACACCTAATGTTAGCTTGTAGTAAGGAGTGAGGGTTGTCTTACTGCATTCGACTAGCTAGCGTTCCTATATATTTCAGTTGCTATAATTCTGTTGGTTATAGCTTGTGCTTATTTGCTTGCTAGTACTGTTTTACAACGTGCTCATTATCAGGCCCACTTGAATCTGTGCCTGCAGAATTCCAACAACATCTCTGCAGATTGACCACAGATTTTGAAGGAATTTCAATTCAGTTAACATTGTCATCTGAAAACGATATTATATTTACAAGCAAAAAAGTATTCTGCTAAATTCCGCTAACGACTAAACTATAAAAATATCTGCAGATGCTGTTTGGATCTGGTCATTACTAGACTTTTGCTCTGTATGCTAGCTGTAACAAATGCCTTTGTGTCGATAGTTTGCTTTTCCCTAATGGCAGGAGAGGGATAGTGGGGATCATTCGTGATGCAGCCTCCTCTGCTAATGCATTGGTTGTACATGTCCACCAAAGATGGAAGACAGACATCAGTGATCCTCTCTGCTGTGATCCTGTTCAAGTTTCTGTCGCTCATCTGACCTACCAGGAAGTGAAGATCATGTCTGCTTAAGTAGCCCAGCTGCATTCCAATTGGAGACAAGTTTGGGTGAGGAAATCATTGAAGCTTCAGGAAGATCCAAATACACATGAAGTTCAACAGATCCCAATGGTCCCTAAATTTGAGGTTAAATTAGAGCCTGTTAAGGGCAGGGGGTCATGAATTTTGTCTCTAATAGAATTTAAGACTTCATGAGGTTCTTTAATGATAAAATTCTCTCTTAGTTCTAAAGGAATAGAATACAAGGCTCAATAGAGTTCTGGCTCTTTGCCAGCCTGGCTGACATGCTGACATGTTTTTATGTCCTTCTATTAATGAGGAGTAATAGACATTGCATTATAGGCCTTTCTATAGGTTTTAAAGCTGTCCAGATTAAGCGTGGTTCTTCTATTTTGGTGGCACGCAGTATCCTTGCAAGTTTTCACAAATTATGCTCAAGTCTGGGAATTACTCCAATGAGCTTGTCTATTTAGTTTTGTTATCTTCTTTTTTAAAGAGAAAAACTGTCGTGGTAGGTAAAAAAATCAAAAAAAAAATTTAAACTCCACAAAAGAACTGAGAAATCCTCTTCATATTGCAGCATCATGAGTTGTTTGTATACATTACCGCAGAGCATACCAGATGAGGCAGCCTCCCTGTCTGCTCTGTGCAGTGTTTGTTCCCTTAGTTTGACACCGGAGTCAGATGTATTACCATTTATCCACGACTCTGTAAACACAAGGACACAGAATAAAGTGTAGCTCCACAATCGGATGCAATCCGTCTTCATATCCAGGAAGCGGATGTTTGCCAGAGGGATGCTGGGATCCTTGATGTAAATTTCTTCACTGCAAGCATAGTTAAACATGATAGATTATATGAGGTGAATCAAATTTCTGTGAGTTAAAAGTCTCCTGTTAGCAAACGTTCATATTAAGTTTTGAAATTTTCATATTGAGCAGTTTTGACACTGGAGAATTGGCAGATGTAAATTTCTATATTGTAAAGAATCAGAATAGCTTAAGATGATGAATTACATGAGTGTAATCAAGTTTCTCTGGATAACAAGTCTCTGAAAATATTAATTTTGAGCTACTTTCAGTGAAATAATCCCATTCTCAGAAGTGAAGACTTATAGGGTCAACACTGAGTCCAGGTCAAGAGGGGGTTGATGAAATTTCAGGCCCATCTCTTGCAGCATGGCTTAGGGAGATGTCTTGGTTGCCAGCTTGTAGAAAAACAACAGGCAGAAAGGAAGGCAAAATGCCAACATTTGTCAGTACTGAGTAACAGTAAAAATAAAGCCATGTATACTGTAAAATTAA
The DNA here is from genome assembly GCF_042242105.1 of Pempheris klunzingeri. Lineage (NCBI taxonomy): Eukaryota > Metazoa > Chordata > Actinopteri > Acropomatiformes > Pempheridae > Pempheris > Pempheris klunzingeri. The sequence goes on from NC_092016.1 coordinate 28,480,904, forward strand.
CAGTTGTCATGCAAGTAAATGTTATCACATAGCTTCGAGGTAAGGAGGTGTTTGATGGCTTCATCCACAAGTTGAGGACAACCTGTGACTATCACAAGGTTTGGGTTTGTAGCTCCACTCTGGGGAAACCTACCAACCCAAAAAAAACATAAAACATGCAAACACAATTCACCTCCTGTGTCCAAAATAAGCTTAGAATGGCGAGAGAACGCCAAAATGAACACGTGTTGAATACAGACCAATTATCTGAAAAAAAACTTGATCCAACTAATGTAATTCATCATCTCTAACTGTTGTGAGTGTTTCCTAGGCAAAAATGTAATTCTATCTGTCCCTGGAAACACAATTCACCTTCTGTGTCCAAAATAAGCTACAATGGTGAGAGAACGCCAAAATGAACACATGATGAACACTGACAAATTATTTTAAGAAACTTGATCTTATTAATGTAATTCATCATCTTTAACTATTCTGGGTGTTTCCTGTACAGGATTTCAGGTGTGCCAGTGTTTCCTGCACAGGATTTCAGGTGTGCCAGTGTTAACTGCAAAGGATTTCAGACCTGTCAGACCCAGAAACACAATTCACCTCCTGTGTCCAATGAGCTTAGTTTGGGGAGAAAACATGAACATGAACATATGATGTACACAGACAAATTATCTTAAGAAACTTGATCTTACTAATGAAATTCATCATCTTAAACTATTCTGAGTGTTTCCTGTACAGGATTTCAGATGTCCCAGTGTTTCTTGCAAAGGATTTCAGACCTGTCAGACCCAGAAACACAATTCACCTCCTGTGTCCAATGAGCATAGTTTGGGGAGAAAACATGAACATGAACATATGATGTACACAGACAAATTATCTTAAGAAACTTGATTTTACTAATGCAATTCATCATCTTAAACTATTCTGAGTGTTTCCTGTACAGGATTTCAGATGTGCCAGTGTTTCCTGCAAAGGATTTCAGACCTGTCAGACCCAGAAACACAATTCACCTCCTTTGTCCAATTAGCTTAGTTTGGGGAGAAAACATGAACATGAACGTATGATGAACACTGACAAATTATCTTAAGAAACTTGATCTTACTAATGTAATTCATCATCTTTAACTATTCTGAGTGTTTCCTGTACAGGATTTCAGATGTCCCAGTGTTTCTTGCAAAGGATTTCAGACCTGTCAGACCCAGAAACACAATTCACCTCCTGTGTCCAATGAGCATAGTTTGGGGAGAAAACATGAACATGAACATATGATGTACACAGACAAATTATCTTAAGAAACTTGATTTTACTAATGCAATTCATCATCTTAAACTATTCTGAGTGTTTCCTGTACAGGATTTCAGATGTGCCAGTGTTTCCTGCAAAGGATTTCAGACCTGTCAGACCCAGAAACACAATTCACCTCCTTTGTCCAATTAGCTTAGTTTGGGGAGAAAACATGAACATGAACGTATAATGAACACTGACAAATTATCTTAAGAAACTTGATCTTACTAATGTAATTCATCATCTTTAACTATTCTGAGTGTTTCCTGTACAGGATTTCAGATGTGCCAGTGTTTCCTGCACATTATTTCAGGTGTGCCAGTGTTTCCTGCACAGGATTTCAGACCTGTCAGACCCAGAAACACAATTCACCTCCTGTGTCCAATGAGTTTAGTTTGGGGAGAAAACATGAACATGAACGTATGATGAACACAGACAAATTATCTTAAGAAACTTGATTTTACTAATGTAATTCATCATCTTAAACTCTTCTGAATGTTTCCTGTACAGGATTTCAGATGTGCCAGTGTTTCCTGCACATTATTTCAGGTGTGCCAGTCTTTCCTGCACAGGATTTCAGACCTGTCAGACCCAGAAACACAATTCACCTCCTTTGTCCAATGAGTTTAGTTTGGGGAGAAAACATGAACATGAACGTATGATGAACACAGACAAATTATCTTAAGAAACTTGATTTTACTAATGTAATTCATCATCTTAAACTCTTCTGAATGTTTCCTGTACAGGATTTCAGGTGTGCCAGTGTTTCCTGCACATTATTTCAGGTGTGCCAGTCTTTCCTGCACAGGATTTCAGACCTGTCAGACCCAGAAACACAATTCACCTCCTTTGTCCAATGAGCTTAGTTTGGGGAGAAAACATGAACATGAACGTATGATGAACACAGACAAATTATCTTAAACATGATGCATTACATTAGTTAGATCAAGTTTCTTAACTATTTTGAGTGTTTCCTGTACAGGATTTCAGGTGTGCCAGTGTTTCCTGCACAGGATTTCAGGTGTGCCAGTGTTTCCTGCAAAAGATTTCAGACCTGTCAGACCCAGAAACACAATTCACCTCCTTTGTCCAACGAGCTTAGTTTGGGGAGAAAACATGAACGTATGATGAAGACAGACAAATTATCTTAAGAAACTTGATTTTACTAATGTAATTCATCATCTTAAACTACTCTAAGTGTTTTCTGGGCAGAAATGTAAGTCTATCAGTCCATGATAACACATTTCACCTCCTGTGTCCAAAATAGGCTTAGAATGGTGAGAGAAAGCCAAAATGGACACTGTTGAATACAGACAAATTATCTTAAGAAACTTCATCCAACTACTATAATTCATCATCTTTAACTATTCTAAGTGTTTCCTGTGCAGAAGTTCAGCTTTGCCAGCTTGTGGAAAGACAATTCACCTCCTGTGTCCAAAATAGGCTTAGAATGGTGAGAGAAAGCCAAAATGGACACTGTTGAATACAGACAAATTATCTTAAGAAACTTCATCCAACTAATGTAATTCATCATCTTTAACTACTCTAAGTGTTTTCTGGGCAGAAATGTAAGTCTATCAGTCCATGGTAACACATTTCACCTCCTGTGTCCAAAATAGGCTTAGAATGGTGAGAGAAAGCCAAAATGGACACTGTTGAATACAGACAAATTATCTTAAGAAACTTCATCCAACTACTATAATTCATCATCTTTAACTATTCTAAGTGTTTCCTGTGCAGAAGTTCAGCTTTGCCAGCTTGTGGAAAGACAATTCACCTCCTGTGTCCAAAATAGGCTTAGAATGGTGAGAGAAAGCCAAAATGGACACTGTTGAATACAGACAAATTATCTTAAGAAACTTCATCCAACTACTATAATTCATCATCTTTAACTATTCTAAGTGTTTCCTGTGCAGAAGTTCAGCTTTGCCAGCTTGTGGAAAGACAATTCACCTCCTGTGTCCAAAATAGGCTTAGAATGGTGAGAGAAAGCCAAAATGGACACTGTTGAATACAGACAAATTATCTTAAGAAACTTCATCCAACTAATGTAATTCATCATCTTTAACTACTCTAAGTGTTTTCTGGGCAGAAATGTAAGTCTATCAGTCCATGGTAACACATTTCACCTCCTGTGTCCAAAACAGGCTTAGAATGGTGAGAGAAAGCCAAAATGGACACTGTTGAATACAGACAAATTATCTTAAGAAACTTCATCCAACTACTATAATTCATCATCTTTAACTATTCTAAGTGTTTCCTGTGCAAAAGTTCAGCTTTGCCAGCTTGTGGAAAGACAATTCACCTCCTGTGTCCAAAATAGGCTTAGAATGGTGAGAGAAAGCCAAAATGGACACTGTTGAATACAGACAAATTATCTTAAGAAACTTCATCCAACTAATGTAATTCATCATCTTTAACTACTCTAAGTGTTTTCTGGGCAGAAATGTAAGTCTATCAGTCCATGGTAACACATTTCACCTCCTGTGTCCAAAACAGGCTTAGAATGGTGAGAGAAAGCCAAAATGGACACTGTTGAATACAGACAAATTATCTTAAGAAACTTCATCCAACTACTATAATTCATCATCTTGAACTATTCTAAGTGTTTCCTGTGCAGAAGTTCAGCTTTGCCAGCTTGTGGAAAGACAATTCACCTCCTGTGTCCAAAATAGGCTTAGAATGGTGAGAGAAAGCCAAAATGGACATTGTTGAATACAGACAAATTATCTTAAGAAACTTCATCCAACTACTATAATTCATCATCTTTAACTATTCTAAGTGTTTCCTGTGCAGAAGTTCAGCTTTGCCAGCTTGTGGAAAGACAATTCACCTCCTGTGTCCAAAATAGGCTTAGAATGGTGAGAGAAAGCCAAAATGGACACTGTTGAATACAGACAAATTATCTTAAGAAACTTCATCCAACTAATGTAATTCATCATCTTTAACTACTCTAAGTGTTTTCTGGGCAGAAATGTAAGTCTATCAGTCCATGGTAACACATTTCACCTCCTGTGTCCAAAACAGGCTTAGAATGGTGAGAGAAAGCCAAAATGGACACTGTTGAATACAGACAAATTATCTTAAGAAACTTCATCCAACTACTATAATTCATCATCTTTAACTATTCTAAGTGTTTCCTGTGCAAAAGTTCAGCTTTGCCAGCTTGTGGAAAGACAATTCACCTCCTGTGTCCAAAATAGGCTTAGAATGGTGAGAGAAAGCCAAAATGGACACTGTTGAATACAGACAAATTATCTTAAGAAACTTCATCCAACTAATGTAATTCATCATCTTTAACTACTCTAAGTGTTTTCTGGGCAGAAATGTAAGTCTATCAGTCCATGGTAACACATTTCACCTCCTGTGTCCAAAACAGGCTTAGAATGGTGAGAGAAAGCCAAAATGGACACTGTTGAATACAGACAAATTATCTTAAGAAACTTCATCCAACTACTATAATTCATCATCTTGAACTATTCTAAGTGTTTCCTGTGCAAAAGTTCAGCTTTGCCAGCTTGTGGAAAGACAATTCACCTCCTGTGTCCAAAATAGGCTTAGAATGGTGAGAGAAAGCCAAAATGGACACTGTTGAATACAGACAAATTATCTTAAGAAACTTCATCCAACTAATGTAATTCATCATCTTTAACTACTCTAAGTGTTTTCTGGGCAGAAATGTAAGTCTATCAGTCCATGGTAACACATTTCACCTCCTGTGTCCAAAACAGGCTTAGAATGGTGAGAGAAAGCCAAAATGGACACTGTTGAATACAGACAAATTATCTTAAGAAACTTCATCCAACTACTATAATTCATCATCTTGAACTATTCTAAGTGTTTCCTGTGCAGAAGTTCAGCTTTGCCAGCTTGTGGAAAGACAATTCACCTCCTGTGTCCAAAATAGGCTTAGAATGGTGAGAGAAAGCCAAAATGGACATTGTTGAATACAGACAAATTATCTTAAGAAACTTCATCCAACTACTATAATTCATCATCTTTAACTATTCTAAGTGTTTCCTGTGCAGAAGTTCAGCTTTGCCAGCTTGTGGAAAGACAATTCACCTCCTGTGTCCAAAATAGGCTTAGAATGGTGAGAGAAAGCCAAAATGGACACTGTTGAATACAGACAAATTATCTTAAGAAACTTCATCCAACTAATGTAATTCATCATCTTTAACTACTCTAAGTGTTTTCTGGGCAGAAATGTAAGTCTATCAGTCCATGGTAACACATTTCACCTCCTGTGTCCAAAACAGGCTTAGAATGGTGAGAGAAAGCCAAAATGGACACTGTTGAATACAGACAAATTATCTTAAGAAACTTCATCCAACTACTATAATTCATCATCTTTAACTATTCTAAGTGTTTCCTGTGCAAAAGTTCAGCTTTGCCAGCTTGTGGAAAGACAATTCACCTCCTGTGTCCAAAATAGGCTTAGAATGGTGAGAGAAAGCCAAAATGGACACTGTTGAATACAGACAAATTATCTTAAGAAACTTCATCCAACTAATGTAATTCATCATCTTTAACTACTCTAAGTGTTTTCTGGGCAGAAATGTAAGTCTATCAGTCCATGGTAACACATTTCACCTCCTGTGTCCAAAACAGGCTTAGAATGGTGAGAGAAAGCCAAAATGGACACTGTTGAATACAGACAAATTATCTTAAGAAACTTCATCCAACTAATGTAATTCATCATCTTTAACTACTCTAAGTGTTTTCTGGGCAGAAATGTAAGTCTATCAGTCCATGGTAACACATTTCACCTCCTGTGTCCAAAACAGGCTTAGAATGGTGAGAGAAAGCCAAAATGGACACTGTTGAATACAGACAAATTATCTTAAGAAACTTCATCCAACTACTATAATTCATCATCTTGAACTATTCTAAGTGTTTCCTGTGCAGAAGTTCAGCTTTGCCAGCTTCTGGAAAGACAATTCACCTCCTGTGTCCAAAATAGGCTTAGAATGGTGAGAGAAAGCCAAAATGGACACTGTTGAATACAGACAAATTATCTTAAGAAACTTCATCCAACTACTATAATTCATCATCTTGAACTATTCTAAGTGTTTCCTGTGCAGAAGTTCAGCTTTGCCAGCTTGTGGAAAGACAATTCACCTCCTGTGTCCAAAATAGGCTTAGAATGGTGAGAGAAAGCCAAAATGGACACTGTTGAATACAGACAAATTATCTTAAGAAACTTCATCCAACTAATGTAATTCATCATCTTTAACTACTCTAAGTGTTTTCTGGGCAGAAATGTAAGTCTATCAGTCCATGGTAACACATTTCACCTCCTGTGTCCAAAACAGGCTTAGAATGGTGAGAGAAAGCCAAAATGGACACTGTTGAATACAGACAAATTATCTTAAGAAACTTCATCCAACTAATGTAATTCATCATCTTTAACTACTCTAAGTGTTTTCTGGGCAGAAATGTAAGTCTATCAGTCCATGGTAACACATTTCACCTCCTGTGTCCAAAACAGGCTTAGAATGGTGAGAGAAAGCCAAAATGGACACTGTTGAATACAGACAAATTATCTTAAGAAACTTCATCCAACTACTATAATTCATCATCTTGAACTATTCTAAGTGTTTCCTGTGCAGAAGTTCAGCTTTGCCAGCTTCTGGAAAGACAATTCACCTCCTGTGTCCAAAATAGGCTTAGAATGGTGAGAGAAAGCCAAAATGGACACTGTTGAATACAGACAAATTATCTTAAGAAACTTCATCCAACTAATGTAATTCATCATCTTTAACTACTCTAAGTGTTTTCTGGGCAGAAATGTAAGTCTATCAGTCCATGGTAACACATTTCACCTCCTGTGTCCAAAACAGGCTTAGAATGGTGAGAGAAAGCCAAAATGGACACTGTTGAATACAGACAAATTATCTTAAGAAACTTCATCCAACTACTATAATTCATCATCTTTAACTATTCTAAGTGTTTCCTGTGCAGAAGTTCAGCTTTGCCAGCTTGTGGAAAGACAATTCACCTCCTGTGTCCAAAATAGGCTTAGAATGGTGAGAGAAAGCCAAAATGGACACTGTTGAATACAGACAAATTATCTTAAGAAACTTCATCCAACTAATGTAATTCATCATCTTTAACTACTCTAAGTGTTTTCTGGGCAGAAATGTAAGTCTATCAGTCCATGGTAACACATTTCACCTCCTGTGTCCAAAACAGGCTTAGAATGGTGAGAGAAAGCCAAAATGGACACTGTTGAATACAGACAAATTATCTTAAGAAACTTCATCCAACTACTATAATTCATCATCTTGAACTATTCTAAGTGTTTCCTGTGCAAAAGTTCAGCTTTGCCAGCTTGTGGAAAGACAATTCACCTCCTGTGTCCAAAATAGGCTTAGAATGGTGAGAGAAAGCCAAAATGGACACTGTTGAATACAGACAAATTATCTTAAGAAACTTCATCCAACTAATGTAATTCATCATCTTTAACTACTCTAAGTGTTTTCTGGGCAGAAATGTAAGTCTATCAGTCCATGGTAACACATTTCACCTCCTGTGTCCAAAACAGGCTTAGAATGGTGAGAGAAAGCCAAAATGGACACTGTTGAATACAGACAAATTATCTTAAGAAACTTCATCCAACTACTATAATTCATCATCTTGAACTATTCTAAGTGTTTCCTGTGCAGAAGTTCAGCTTTGCCAGCTTGTGGAAAGACAATTCACCTCCTGTGTCCAAAATAGGCTTAGAATGGTGAGAGAAAGCCAAAATGGACACTGTTGAATACAGACAAATTATCTTAAGAAACTTCATCCAACTACTATAATTCATCATCTTGAACTATTCTAAGTGTTTCCTGTGCAGAAGTTCAGCTTTGCCAGCTTGTGGAAAGACAATTCACCTCCTGTGTCCAAAATAGGCTTAGAATGGTGAGAGAAAGCCAAAATGGACACTGTTGAATACAGACAAATTATCTTAAGAAACTTCATCCAACTAATGTAATTCATCATCTTTAACTACTCTAAGTGTTTTCTGGGCAGAAATGTAAGTCTATCAGTCCATGGTAACACATTTCACCTCCTGTGTCCAAAACAGGCTTAGAATGGTGAGAGAAAGCCAAAATGGACACTGTTGAATACAGACAAATTATCTTAAGAAACTTCATCCAACTAATGTAATTCATCATCTTTAACTACTCTAAGTGTTTTCTGGGCAGAAATGTAAGTCTATCAGTCCATGGTAACACATTTCACCTCCTGTGTCCAAAACAGGCTTAGAATGGTGAGAGAAAGCCAAAATGGACACTGTTGAATACAGACAAATTATCTTAAGAAACTTCATCCAACTACTATAATTCATCATCTTGAACTATTCTAAGTGTTTCCTGTGCAGAAGTTCAGCTTTGCCAGCTTCTGGAAAGACAATTCACCTCCTGTGTCCAAAATAGGCTTAGAATGGTGAGAGAAAGCCAAAATGGACACTGTTGAATACAGACAAATTATCTTAAGAAACTTCATCCAACTAATGTAATTCATCATCTTTAACTACTCTAAGTGTTTTCTGGGCAGAAATGTAAGTCTATCAGTCCATGGTAACACATTTCACCTCCTGTGTCCAAAACAGGCTTAGAATGGTGAGAGAAAGCCAAAATGGACACTGTTGAATACAGACAAATTATCTTAAGAAACTTCATCCAACTACTATAATTCATCATCTTTAACTATTCTAAGTGTTTCCTGTGCAGAAGTTCAGCTTTGCCAGCTTGTGGAAAGACAATTCACCTCCTGTGTCCAAAATAGGCTTAGAATGGTGAGAGAAAGCCAAAATGGACACTGTTGAATACAGACAAATTATCTTAAGAAACTTCATCCAACTAATGTAATTCATCATCTTTAACTACTCTAAGTGTTTTCTGGGCAGAAATGTAAGTCTATCAGTCCATGGTAACACATTTCACCTCCTGTGTCCAAAACAGGCTTAGAATGGTGAGAGAAAGCCAAAATGGACACTGTTGAATACAGACAAATTATCTTAAGAAACTTCATCCAACTACTATAATTCATCATCTTTAACTATTCTAAGTGTTTCCTGTGCAGAAGTTCAGCTTTGCCAGCTTGTGGAAAGACAATTCACCTCCTGTGTCCAAAATAGGCTTAGAATGGTGAGAGAAAGCCAAAATGGACACTGTTGAATACAGACAAATTATCTTAAGAAACTTCATCCAACTAATGTAATTCATCATCTTTAACTACTCTAAGTGTTTTCTGGGCAGAAATGTAAGTCTATCAGTCCATGGTAACACATTTCACCTCCTGTGTCCAAAACAGGCTTAGAATGGTGAGAGAAAGCCAAAATGGACACTGTTGAATACAGACAAATTATCTTAAGAAACTTCATCCAACTACTATAATTCATCATCTTTAACTATTCTAAGTGTTTCCTGTGCAAAAGTTCAGCTTTGCCAGCTTGTGGAAAGACAATTCACCTCCTGTGTCCAAAATAGGCTTAGAATGGTGAGAGAAAGCCAAAATGGACACTGTTGAATACAGACAAATTATCTTAAGAAACTTCATCCAACTAATGTAATTCATCATCTTTAACTACTCTAAGTGTTTTCTGGGCAGAAATGTAAGTCTATCAGTCCATGGTAACACATTTCACCTCCTGTGTCCAAAACAGGCTTAGAATGGTGAGAGAAAGCCAAAATGGACACTGTTGAATACAGACAAATTATCTTAAGAAACTTCATCCAACTACTATAATTCATCATCTTTAACTATTCTAAGTGTTTCCTGTGCAAAAGTTCAGCTTTGCCAGCTTGAGGAAAGACAATTCACCTCCTGTGTCCAAAATAGGCTTAGAATGGTGAGAGAAAGCCAAAATGGACACTGTTGAATACAGACAAATTATCTTAAGAAACTTCATCCAACTAATGTAATTCATCATCTTTAACTACTCTAAGTGTTTTCTGGGCAGAAATGTAAGTCTATCAGTCCATGGTAACACATTTCACCTCCTGTGTCCAAAACAGGCTTAGAATGGTGAGAGAAAGCCAAAATGGACACTGTTGAATACAGACAAATTATCTTAAGAAACTTCATCCAACTACTATAATTCATCATCTTTAACTATTCTAAGTGTTTCCTGTGCAGAAGTTCAGCTTTGCCAGCTTGTGGAAAGACAATTCACCTCCTGTGTCCAAAATAGGCTTAGAATGGTGAGAGAAAGCCAAAATGGACACTGTTGAATACAGACAAATTATCTTAAGAAACTTCATCCAACTAATGTAATTCATCATCTTTAACTACTCTAAGTGTTTTCTGGGCAGAAATGTAAGTCTATCAGTCCATGGTAACACATTTCACCTCCTGTGTCCAAAACAGGCTTAGAATGGTGAGAGAAAGCCAAAATGGACACTGTTGAATACAGACAAATTATCTTAAGAAACTTCATCCAACTACTATAATTCATCATCTTTAACTATTCTAAGTGTTTCCTGTGCAAAAGTTCAGCTTTGCCAGCTTGTGGAAAGACAATTCACCTCCTGTGTCCAAAATAGGCTTAGAATGGTGAGAGAAAGCCAAAATGGACACTGTTGAATACAGACAAATTATCTTAAGAAACTTCATCCAACTAATGTAATTCATCATCTTTAACTACTCTAAGTGTTTTCTGGGCAGAAATGTAAGTCTATCAGTCCATGGTAACACATTTCACCTCCTGTGTCCAAAACAGGCTTAGAATGGTGAGAGAAAGCCAAAATGGACACTGTTGAATACAGACAAATTATCTTAAGAAACTTCATCCAACTACTATAATTCATCATCTTTAACTATTCTAAGTGTTTCCTGTGCAAAAGTTCAGCTTTGTCAGCTTGTGGAAAGACAATTCACCTCCTGTGTCCAAAATAGGCTTAGAATGGTGAGAGAAAGCCAAAATGGACACTGTTGAATACAGACAAATTATCTTAAGAAACTTCATCCAACTAATGTAATTCATCATCTTTAACTACTCTAAGTGTTTTCTGGGCAGAAATGTAAGTCTATCAGTCCATGGTAACACATTTCACCTCCTGTGTCCAAAACAGGCTTAGAATGGTGAGAGAAAGCCAAAATGGACACTGTTGAATACAGACAAATTATCTTAAGAAACTTCATCCAACTACTATAATTCATCATCTTTAACTATTCTAAGTGTTTCCTGTGCAAAAGTTCAGCTTTGCCAGCTTGTGGAAAGACAATTCACCTCCTGTGTCCAAAATAGGCTTAGAATGGTGAGAGAAAGCCAAAATGGACACTGTTGAATACAGACAAATTATCTTAAGAAACTTCATCCAACTAATGTAATTCATCATCTTTAACTACTCTAAGTGTTTTCTGGGCAGAAATGTAAGTCTATCAGTCCATGGTAACACATTTCACCTCCTGTGTCCAAAACAGGCTTAGAATGGTGAGAGAAAGCCAAAATGGACACTGTTGAATACAGACAAATTATCTTAAGAAACTTCATCCAACTACTATAATTCATCATCTTTAACTATTCTAAGTGTTTCCTGTGCAGAAGTTCAGCTTTGCCAGCTTGTGGAAAGACAATTCACCTCCTGTGTCCAAAATAGGCTTAGAATGGTGAGAGAAAGCCAAAATGGACACTGTTGAATACAGACAAATTATCTTAAGAAACTTCATCCAACTAATGTAATTCATCATCTTTAACTACTCTAAGTGTTTTCTGGGCAGAAATGTAAGTCTATCAGTCCATGGTAACACATTTCACCTCCTGTGTCCAAAACAGGCTTAGAATGGTGAGAGAAAGCCAAAATGGACACTGTTGAATACAGACAAATTATCTTAAGAAACTTCATCCAACTACTATAATTCATCATCTTTAACTATTCTAAGTGTTTCCTGTGCAAAAGTTCAGCTTTGCCAGCTTGAGGAAAGACAATTCACCTCCTGTGTCCAAAATAGGCTTAGAATGGTGAGAGAAAGCCAAAATGGACACTGTTGAATACAGACAAATTATCTTAAGAAACTTCATCCAACTAATGTAATTCATCATCTTTAACTACTCTAAGTGTTTTCTGGGCAGAAATGTAAGTCTATCAGTCCATGGTAACACATTTCACCTCCTGTGTCCAAAACAGGCTTAGAATGGTGAGAGAAAGCCAAAATGGACACTGTTGAATACAGACAAATTATCTTAAGAAACTTCATCCAACTACTATAATTCATCATCTTTAACTATTCTAAGTGTTTCCTGTGCAAAAGTTCAGCTTTGCCAGCTTGTGGAAAGACAATTCACCTCCTGTGTCCAAAATAGGCTTAGAATGGTGAGAGAAAGCCAAAATGGACACTGTTGAATACAGACAAATTATCTTAAGAAACTTCATCCAACTAATGTAATTCATCATCTTTAACTACTCTAAGTGTTTTCTGGGCAGAAATGTAAGTCTATCAGTCCATGGTAACACATTTCACCTCCTGTGTCCAAAACAGGCTTAGAATGGTGAGAGAAAGCCAAAATGGACACTGTTGAATACAGACAAATTATCTTAAGAAACTTCATCCAACTACTATAATTCATCATCTTTAACTATTCTAAGTGTTTCCTGTGCAGAAGTTCAGCTTTGCCAGCTTGTGGAAAGACAATTCACCTCCTGTGTCCAAAATAGGCTTAGAATGGTGAGAGAAAGCCAAAATGGACACTGTTGAATACAGACAAATTATCTTAAGAAACTTCATCCAACTAATGTAATTCATCATCTTTAACTACTCTAAGTGTTTTCTGGGCAGAAATGTAAGTCTATCAGTCCATGGTAACACATTTCACCTCCTGTGTCCAAAACAGGCTTAGAATGGTGAGAGAAAGCCAAAATGGACACTGTTGAATACAGACAAATTATCTTAAGAAACTTCATCCAACTACTATAATTCATCATCTTTAACTATTCTAAGTGTTTCCTGTGCAAAAGTTCAGCTTTGCCAGCTTGAGGAAAGACAATTCACCTCCTGTGTCCAAAATAGGCTTAGAATGGTGAGAGAAAGCCAAAATGGACACTGTTGAATACAGACAAATTATCTTAAGAAACTTCATCCAACTAATGTAATTCATCATCTTTAACTACTCTAAGTGTTTTCTGGGCAGAAATGTAAGTCTATCAGTCCATGGTAACACATTTCACCTCCTGTGTCCAAAACAGGCTTAGAATGGTGAGAGAAAGCCAAAATGGACACTGTTGAATACAGACAAATTATCTTAAGAAACTTCATCCAACTACTATAATTCATCATCTTTAACTATTCTAAGTGTTTCCTGTGCAGAAGTTCAGCTTTGCCAGCTTGTGGAAAGACAATTCACCTCCTGTGTCCAAAATAGGCTTAGAATGGTGAGAGAAAGCCAAAATGGACACTGTTGAATACAGACAAATTATCTTAAGAAACTTCATCCAACTAATGTAATTCATCATCTTTAACTACTCTAAGTGTTTTCTGGGCAGAAATGTAAGTCTATCAGTCCATGGTAACACATTTCACCTCCTGTGTCCAAAACAGGCTTAGAATGGTGAGAGAAAGCCAAAATGGACACTGTTGAATACAGACAAATTATCTTAAGAAACTTCATCCAACTACTATAATTCATCATCTTTAACTATTCTAAGTGTTTCCTGTGCAAAAGTTCAGCTTTGCCAGCTTGTGGAAAGACAATTCACCTCCTGTGTCCAAAATAGGCTTAGAATGGTGAGAGAAAGCCAAAATGGACACTGTTGAATACAGACAAATTATCTTAAGAAACTTCATCCAACTAATGTAATTCATCATCTTTAACTACTCTAAGTGTTTTCTGGGCAGAAATGTAAGTCTATCAGTCCATGGTAACACATTTCACCTCCTGTGTCCAAAACAGGCTTAGAATGGTGAGAGAAAGCCAAAATGGACACTGTTGAATACAGACAAATTATCTTAAGAAACTTCATCCAACTACTATAATTCATCATCTTTAACTATTCTAAGTGTTTCCTGTGCAAAAGTTCAGCTTTGCCAGCTTGTGGAAAGACAATTCACCTCCTGTGTCCAAAATAGGCTTAGAATGGTGAGAGAAAGCCAAAATGGACACTGTTGAATACAGACAAATTATCTTAAGAAACTTCATCCAACTAATGTAATTCATCATCTTTAACTACTCTAAGTGTTTTCTGGGCAGAAATGTAAGTCTATCAGTCCATGGTAACACATTTCACCTCCTGTGTCCAAAACAGGCTTAGAATGGTGAGAGAAAGCCAAAATGGACACTGTTGAATACAGACAAATTATCTTAAGAAACTTCATCCAACTACTATAATTCATCATCTTTAACTATTCTAAGTGTTTCCTGTGCAGAAGTTCAGCTTTGCCAGCTTGTGGAAAGACAATTCACCTCCTGTGTCCAAAATAGGCTTAGAATGGTGAGAGAAAGCCAAAATGGACACTGTTGAATACAGACAAATTATCTTAAGAAACTTCATCCAACTAATGTAATTCATCATCTTTAACTACTCTAAGTGTTTTCTGGGCAGAAATGTAAGTCTATCAGTCCATGGTAACACATTTCACCTCCTGTGTCCAAAACAGGCTTAGAATGGTGAGAGAAAGCCAAAATGGACACTGTTGAATACAGACAAATTATCTTAAGAAACTTCATCCAACTACTATAATTCATCATCTTTAACTATTCTAAGTGTTTCCTGTGCAGAAGTTCAGCTTTGCCAGCTTGTGGAAAGACAATTCACCTCCTGTGTCCAAAATAGGCTTAGAATGGTGAGAGAAAGCCAAAATGGACACTGTTGAATACAGACAAATTATCTTAAGAAACTTCATCCAACTACTATAATTCATCATCTTTAACTATTCTAAGTGTTTCCTGTGCAGAAGTTCAGCTTTGCCAGCTTGTGGAAAGACAATTCACCTCCTGTGTCCAAAATAGGCTTAGAATGGTGAGAGAAAGCCAAAATGGACACTGTTGAATACAGACAAATTATCTTAAGAAACTTCATCCAACTAATGTAATTCATCATCTTTAACTACTCTAAGTGTTTTCTGGGCAGAAATGTAAGTCTATCAGTCCATGGTAACACATTTCACCTCCTGTGTCCAAAACAGGCTTAGAATGGTGAGAGAAAGCCAAAATGGACACTGTTGAATACAGACAAATTATCTTAAGAAACTTCATCCAACTAATGTAATTCATCATCTTTAACTACTCTAAGTGTTTTCTGGGCAGAAATGTAAGTCTATCAGTCCATGGTAACACATTTCACCTCCTGTGTCCAAAACAGGCTTAGAATGGTGAGAGAAAGCCAAAATGGACACTGTTGAATACAGACAAATTATCTTAAGAAACTTCATCCAACTACTATAATTCATCATCTTGAACTATTCTAAGTGTTTCCTGTGCAGAAGTTCAGCTTTGCCAGCTTCTGGAAAGACAATTCACCTCCTGTGTCCAAAATAGGCTTAGAATGGTGAGAGAAAGCCAAAATGGACACTGTTGAATACAGACAAATTATCTTAAGAAACTTCATCCAACTAATGTAATTCATCATCTTTAACTACTCTAAGTGTTTTCTGGGCAGAAATGTAAGTCTATCAGTCCATGGTAACACATTTCACCTCCTGTGTCCAAAACAGGCTTAGAATGGTGAGAGAAAGCCAAAATGGACACTGTTGAATACAGACAAATTATCTTAAGAAACTTCATCCAACTACTATAATTCATCATCTTTAACTATTCTAAGTGTTTCCTGTGCAAAAGTTCAGCTTTGCCAGCTTGTGGAAAGACAATTCACCTCCTGTGTCCAAAATAGGCTTAGAATGGTGAGAGAAAGCCAAAATGGACACTGTTGAATACAGACAAATTATCTTAAGAAACTTCATCCAACTAATGTAATTCATCATCTTTAACTACTCTAAGTGTTTTCTGGGCAGAAATGTAAGTCTATCAGTCCATGGTAACACATTTCACCTCCTGTGTCCAAAACAGGCTTAGAATGGTGAGAGAAAGCCAAAATGGACACTGTTGAATACAGACAAATTATCTTAAGAAACTTCATCCAACTACTATAATTCATCATCTTGAACTATTCTAAGTGTTTCCTGTGCAGAAGTTCAGCTTTGCCAGCTTGTGGAAAGACAATTCACCTCCTGTGTCCAAAATAGGCTTAGAATGGTGAGAGAAAGCCAAAATGGACACTGTTGAATACAGACAAATTATCTTAAGAAACTTCATCCAACTACTATAATTCATCATCTTTAACTATTCTAAGTGTTTCCTGTGCAGAAGTTCAGCTTTGCCAGCTTGTGGAAAGACAATTCACCTCCTGTGTCCAAAATAGGCTTAGAATGGTGAGAGAAAGCCAAAATGGACACTGTTGAATACAGACAAATTATCTTAAGAAACTTCATCCAACTAATGTAATTCATCATCTTTAACTACTCTAAGTGTTTTCTGGGCAGAAATGTAAGTCTATCAGTCCATGGTAACACATTTCACCTCCTGTGTCCAAAACAGGCTTAGAATGGTGAGAGAAAGCCAAAATGGACACTGTTGAATACAGACAAATTATCTTAAGAAACTTCATCCAACTACTATAATTCATCATCTTTAACTATTCTAAGTGTTTCCTGTGCAGAAGTTCAGCTTTGCCAGCTTGTGGAAAGACAATTCACCTCCTGTGTCCAAAATAGGCTTAGAATGGTGAGAGAAAGCCAAAATGGACACTGTTGAATACAGACAAATTATCTTAAGAAACTTCATCCAACTACTATAATTCATCATCTTGAACTATTCTAAGTGTTTCCTGTGCAGAAGTTCAGCTTTGCCAGCTTCTGGAAAGACAATTCACCTCCTGTGTCCAAAATAGGCTTAGAATGGTGAGAGAAAGCCAAAATGGACACTGTTGAATACAGACAAATTATCTTAAGAAACTTCATCCAACTAATGTAATTCATCATCTTTAACTACTCTAAGTGTTTTCTGGGCAGAAATGTAAGTCTATCAGTCCATGGTAACACATTTCACCTCCTGTGTCCAAAACAGGCTTAGAATGGTGAGAGAAAGCCAAAATGGACACTGTTGAATACAGACAAATTATCTTAAGAAACTTCATCCAACTACTATAATTCATCATCTTTAACTATTATAAGTGTTTCCTGTGCAAAAGTTCAGCTTTGCCAGCTTGTGGAAAGACAATTCACCTCCTGTGTCCAAAATAGGCTTAGAATGGTGAGAGAAAGCCAAAATGGACACTGTTGAATACAGACAAATTATCTTAAGAAACTTCATCCAACTAATGTAATTCATCATCTTTAACTACTCTAAGTGTTTTCTGGGCAGAAATGTAAGTCTATCAGTCCATGGTAACACATTTCACCTCCTGTGTCCAAAACAGGCTTAGAATGGTGAGAGAAAGCCAAAATGGACACTGTTGAATACAGACAAATTATCTTAAGAAACTTCATCCAACTACTATAATTCATCATCTTGAACTATTCTAAGTGTTTCCTGTGCAGAAGTTCAGCTTTGCCAGCTTGTGGAAAGACAATTCACCTCCTGTGTCCAAAATAGGCTTAGAATGGTGAGAGAAAGCCAAAATGGACACTGTTGAATACAGACAAATTATCTTAAGAAACTTCATCCAACTACTATAATTCATCATCTTTAACTATTCTAAGTGTTTCCTGTGCAGAAGTTCAGCTTTGCCAGCTTGTGGAAAGACAATTCACCTCCTGTGTCCAAAATAGGCTTAGAATGGTGAGAGAAAGCCAAAATGGACACTGTTGAATACAGACAAATTATCTTAAGAAACTTCATCCAACTAATGTAATTCATCATCTTTAACTACTCTAAGTGTTTTCTGGGCAGAAATGTAAGTCTATCAGTCCATGGTAACACATTTCACCTCCTGTGTCCAAAACAGGCTTAGAATGGTGAGAGAAAGCCAAAATGGACACTGTTGAATACAGACAAATTATCTTAAGAAACTTCATCCAACTAATGTAATTCATCATCTTTAACTACTCTAAGTGTTTTCTGGGCAGAAATGTAAGTCTATCAGTCCATGGTAACACATTTCACCTCCTGTGTCCAAAACAGGCTTAGAATGGTGAGAGAAAGCCAAAATGGACACTGTTGAATACAGACAAATTATCTTAAGAAACTTCATCCAACTACTATAATTCATCATCTTGAACTATTCTAAGTGTTTCCTGTGCAGAAGTTCAGCTTTGCCAGCTTCTGGAAAGACAATTCACCTCCTGTGTCCAAAATAGGCTTAGAATGGTGAGAGAAAGCCAAAATGGACACTGTTGAATACAGACAAATTATCTTAAGAAACTTCATCCAACTAATGTAATTCATCATCTTTAACTACTCTAAGTGTTTTCTGGGCAGAAATGTAAGTCTATCAGTCCATGGTAACACATTTCACCTCCTGTGTCCAAAACAGGCTTAGAATGGTGAGAGAAAGCCAAAATGGACACTGTTGAATACAGACAAATTATCTTAAGAAACTTCATCCAACTAATGTAATTCATCATCTTTAACTACTCTAAGTGTTTTCTGGGCAGAAATGTAAGTCTATCAGTCCATGGTAACACATTTCACCTCCTGTGTCCAAAACAGGCTTAGAATGGTGAGAGAAAGCCAAAATGGACACTGTTGAATACAGACAAATTATCTTAAGAAACTTCATCCAACTACTATAATTCATCATCTTTAACTATTCTAAGTGTTTCCTGTGCAAAAGTTCAGCTTTGCCAGCTTGTGGAAAGACAATTCACCTCCTGTGTCCAAAATAGGCTTACAATGGTGAGAGAAAGCCAAAATGGACACTGTTGAATACAGACAAATTATCTTAAGAAACTTCATCCAACTAATGTAATTCATCATCTTTAACTACTCTAAGTGTTTTCTGGGCAGAAATGTAAGTCTATCAGTCCATGGTAACACATTTCACCTCCTGTGTCCAAAACAGGCTTAGAATGGTGAGAGAAAGCCAAAATGGACACTGTTGAATACAGACAAATTATCTTAAGAAACTTCATCCAACTACTATAATTCATCATCTTGAACTATTCTAAGTGTTTCCTGTGCAGAAGTTCAGCTTTGCCAGCTTGTGGAAAGACAATTCACCTCCTGTGTCCAAAATAGGCTTAGAATGGTGAGAGAAAGCCAAAATGGACACTGTTGAATACAGACAAATTATCTTAAGAAACTTCATCCAACTACTATAATTCATCATCTTTAACTATTCTAAGTGTTTCCTGTGCAGAAGTTCAGCTTTGCCAGCTTGTGGAAAGACAATTCACCTCCTGTGTCCAAAATAGGCTTAGAATGGTGAGAGAAAGCCAAAATGGACACTGTTGAATACAGACAAATTATCTTAAGAAACTTCATCCAACTAATGTAATTCATCATCTTTAACTACTCTAAGTGTTTTCTGGGCAGAAATGTAAGTCTATCAGTCCATGGTAACACATTTCACCTCCTGTGTCCAAAACAGGCTTAGAATGGTGAGAGAAAGCCAAAATGGACACTGTTGAATACAGACAAATTATCTTAAGAAACTTCATCCAACTACTATAATTCATCATCTTTAACTATTCTAAGTGTTTCCTGTGCAGAAGTTCAGCTTTGCCAGCTTGTGGAAAGACAATTCACCTCCTGTGTCCAAAATAGGCTTAGAATGGTGAGAGAAAGCCAAAATGGACACTGTTGAATACAGACAAATTATCTTAAGAAACTTCATCCAACTAATGTAATTCATCATCTTTAACTACTCTAAGTGTTTTCTGGGCAGAAATGTAAGTCTATCAGTCCATGGTAACACATTTCACCTCCTGTGTCCAAAACAGGCTTAGAATGGTGAGAGAAAGCCAAAATGGACACTGTTGAATACAGACAAATTATCTTAAGAAACTTCATCCAACTACTATAATTCATCATCTTGAACTATTCTAAGTGTTTCCTGTGCAGAAGTTCAGCTTTGCCAGCTTGTGGAAAGACAATTCACCTCCTGTGTCCAAAATAGGCTTAGAATGGTGAGAGAAAGCCAAAATGGACACTGTTGAATACAGACAAATTATCTTAAGAAACTTCATCCAACTACTATAATTCATCATCTTTAACTATTCTAAGTGTTTCCTGTGCAGAAGTTCAGCTTTGCCAGCTTGTGGAAAGACAATTCACCTCCTGTGTCCAAAATAGGCTTAGAATGGTGAGAGAAAGCCAAAATGGACACTGTTGAATACAGACAAATTATCTTAAGAAACTTCATCCAACTAATGTAATTCATCATCTTTAACTACTCTAAGTGTTTTCTGGGCAGAAATGTAAGTCTATCAGTCCATGGTAACACATTTCACCTCCTGTGTCCAAAACAGGCTTAGAATGGTGAGAGAAAGCCAAAATGGACACTGTTGAATACAGACAAATTATCTTAAGAAACTTCATCCAACTACTATAATTCATCATCTTGAACTATTCTAAGTGTTTCCTGTGCAGAAGTTCAGCTTTGCCAGCTTGTGGAAAGACAATTCACCTCCTGTGTCCAAAATAGGCTTAGAATGGTGAGAGAAAGCCAAAATGGACACTGTTGAATACAGACAAATTATCTTAAGAAACTTCATCCAACTACTATAATTCATCATCTTTAACTATTCTAAGTGTTTCCTGTGCAGAAGTTCAGCTTTGCCAGCTTGTGGAAAGACAATTCACC
The DNA here is from genome assembly GCF_042242105.1 of Pempheris klunzingeri. NCBI lineage: Eukaryota > Metazoa > Chordata > Actinopteri > Acropomatiformes > Pempheridae > Pempheris > Pempheris klunzingeri. The sequence continues at coordinate 28,501,906 of NC_092016.1, forward strand.
TCCTGTGTCCAAAATAGGCTTAGAATGGTGAGAGAAAGCCAAAATGGACACTGTTGAATACAGACAAATTATCTTAAGAAACTTCATCCAACTAATGTAATTCATCATCTTTAACTACTCTAAGTGTTTTCTGGGCAGAAATGTAAGTCTATCAGTCCATGGTAACACATTTCACCTCCTGTGTCCAAAACAGGCTTAGAATGGTGAGAGAAAGCCAAAATGGACACTGTTGAATACAGACAAATTATCTTAAGAAACTTCATCCAACTACTATAATTCATCATCTTGAACTATTCTAAGTGTTTCCTGTGCAGAAGTTCAGCTTTGCCAGCTTGTGGAAAGACAATTCACCTCCTGTGTCCAAAATAGGCTTAGAATGGTGAGAGAAAGCCAAAATGGACACTGTTGAATACAGACAAATTATCTTAAGAAACTTCATCCAACTACTATAATTCATCATCTTTAACTATTCTAAGTGTTTCCTGTGCAGAAGTTCAGCTTTGCCAGCTTGTGGAAAGACAATTCACCTCCTGTGTCCAAAATAGGCTTAGAATGGTGAGAGAAAGCCAAAATGGACACTGTTGAATACAGACAAATTATCTTAAGAAACTTCATCCAACTAATGTAATTCATCATCTTTAACTACTCTAAGTGTTTTCTGGGCAGAAATGTAAGTCTATCAGTCCATGGTAACACATTTCACCTCCTGTGTCCAAAACAGGCTTAGAATGGTGAGAGAAAGCCAAAATGGACACTGTTGAATACAGACAAATTATCTTAAGAAACTTCATCCAACTACTATAATTCATCATCTTTAACTATTCTAAGTGTTTCCTGTGCAAAAGTTCAGCTTTGCCAGCTTGTGGAAAGACAATTCACCTCCTGTGTCCAAAATAGGCTTAGAATGGTGAGAGAAAGCCAAAATGGACACTGTTGAATACAGACAAATTATCTTAAGAAACTTCATCCAACTAATGTAATTCATCATCTTTAACTACTCTAAGTGTTTTCTGGGCAGAAATGTAAGTCTATCAGTCCATGGTAACACATTTCACCTCCTGTGTCCAAAACAGGCTTAGAATGGTGAGAGAAAGCCAAAATGGACACTGTTGAATACAGACAAATTATCTTAAGAAACTTCATCCAACTACTATAATTCATCATCTTTAACTATTCTAAGTGTTTCCTGTGCAGAAGTTCAGCTTTGCCAGCTTGTGGAAAGACAATTCACCTCCTGTGTCCAAAATAGGCTTAGAATGGTGAGAGAAAGCCAAAATGGACACTGTTGAATACAGACAAATTATCTTAAGAAACTTCATCCAACTAATGTAATTCATCATCTTTAACTACTCTAAGTGTTTTCTGGGCAGAAATGTAAGTCTATCAGTCCATGGTAACACATTTCACCTCCTGTGTCCAAAACAGGCTTAGAATGGTGAGAGAAAGCCAAAATGGACACTGTTGAATACAGACAAATTATCTTAAGAAACTTCATCCAACTACTATAATTCATCATCTTGAACTATTCTAAGTGTTTCCTGTGCAGAAGTTCAGCTTTGCCAGCTTGTGGAAAGACAATTCACCTCCTGTGTCCAAAATAGGCTTAGAATGGTGAGAGAAAGCCAAAATGGACACTGTTGAATACAGACAAATTATCTTAAGAAACTTCATCCAACTACTATAATTCATCATCTTTAACTATTCTAAGTGTTTCCTGTGCAGAAGTTCAGCTTTGCCAGCTTGTGGAAAGACAATTCACCTCCTGTGTCCAAAATAGGCTTAGAATGGTGAGAGAAAGCCAAAATGGACACTGTTGAATACAGACAAATTATCTTAAGAAACTTCATCCAACTAATGTAATTCATCATCTTTAACTACTCTAAGTGTTTTCTGGGCAGAAATGTAAGTCTATCAGTCCATGGTAACACATTTCACCTCCTGTGTCCAAAACAGGCTTAGAATGGTGAGAGAAAGCCAAAATGGACACTGTTGAATACAGACAAATTATCTTAAGAAACTTCATCCAACTAATGTAATTCATCATCTTTAACTACTCTAAGTGTTTTCTGGGCAGAAATGTAAGTCTATCAGTCCATGGTAACACATTTCACCTCCTGTGTCCAAAACAGGCTTAGAATGGTGAGAGAAAGCCAAAATGGACACTGTTGAATACAGACAAATTATCTTAAGAAACTTCATCCAACTACTATAATTCATCATCTTGAACTATTCTAAGTGTTTCCTGTGCAGAAGTTCAGCTTTGCCAGCTTCTGGAAAGACAATTCACCTCCTGTGTCCAAAATAGGCTTAGAATGGTGAGAGAAAGCCAAAATGGACACTGTTGAATACAGACAAATTATCTTAAGAAACTTCATCCAACTAATGTAATTCATCATCTTTAACTACTCTAAGTGTTTTCTGGGCAGAAATGTAAGTCTATCAGTCCATGGTAACACATTTCACCTCCTGTGTCCAAAACAGGCTTAGAATGGTGAGAGAAAGCCAAAATGGACACTGTTGAATACAGACAAATTATCTTAAGAAACTTCATCCAACTAATGTAATTCATCATCTTTAACTACTCTAAGTGTTTTCTGGGCAGAAATGTAAGTCTATCAGTCCATGGTAACACATTTCACCTCCTGTGTCCAAAACAGGCTTAGAATGGTGAGAGAAAGCCAAAATGGACACTGTTGAATACAGACAAATTATCTTAAGAAACTTCATCCAACTACTATAATTCATCATCTTTAACTATTCTAAGTGTTTCCTGTGCAAAAGTTCAGCTTTGCCAGCTTGTGGAAAGACAATTCACCTCCTGTGTCCAAAATAGGCTTACAATGGTGAGAGAAAGCCAAAATGGACACTGTTGAATACAGACAAATTATCTTAAGAAACTTCATCCAACTAATGTAATTCATCATCTTTAACTACTCTAAGTGTTTTCTGGGCAGAAATGTAAGTCTATCAGTCCATGGTAACACATTTCACCTCCTGTGTCCAAAACAGGCTTAGAATGGTGAGAGAAAGCCAAAATGGACACTGTTGAATACAGACAAATTATCTTAAGAAACTTCATCCAACTACTATAATTCATCATCTTGAACTATTCTAAGTGTTTCCTGTGCAGAAGTTCAGCTTTGCCAGCTTGTGGAAAGACAATTCACCTCCTGTGTCCAAAATAGGCTTAGAATGGTGAGAGAAAGCCAAAATGGACACTGTTGAATACAGACAAATTATCTTAAGAAACTTCATCCAACTACTATAATTCATCATCTTTAACTATTCTAAGTGTTTCCTGTGCAGAAGTTCAGCTTTGCCAGCTTGTGGAAAGACAATTCACCTCCTGTGTCCAAAATAGGCTTAGAATGGTGAGAGAAAGCCAAAATGGACACTGTTGAATACAGACAAATTATCTTAAGAAACTTCATCCAACTAATGTAATTCATCATCTTTAACTACTCTAAGTGTTTTCTGGGCAGAAATGTAAGTCTATCAGTCCATGGTAACACATTTCACCTCCTGTGTCCAAAACAGGCTTAGAATGGTGAGAGAAAGCCAAAATGGACACTGTTGAATACAGACAAATTATCTTAAGAAACTTCATCCAACTACTATAATTCATCATCTTTAACTATTCTAAGTGTTTCCTGTGCAGAAGTTCAGCTTTGCCAGCTTGTGGAAAGACAATTCACCTCCTGTGTCCAAAATAGGCTTAGAATGGTGAGAGAAAGCCAAAATGGACACTGTTGAATACAGACAAATTATCTTAAGAAACTTCATCCAACTAATGTAATTCATCATCTTTAACTACTCTAAGTGTTTTCTGGGCAGAAATGTAAGTCTATCAGTCCATGGTAACACATTTCACCTCCTGTGTCCAAAACAGGCTTAGAATGGTGAGAGAAAGCCAAAATGGACACTGTTGAATACAGACAAATTATCTTAAGAAACTTCATCCAACTACTATAATTCATCATCTTGAACTATTCTAAGTGTTTCCTGTGCAAAAGTTCAGCTTTGCCAGCTTGTGGAAAGACAATTCACCTCCTGTGTCCAAAATAGGCTTAGAATGGTGAGAGAAAGCCAAAATGGACACTGTTGAATACAGACAAATTATCTTAAGAAACTTCATCCAACTAATGTAATTCATCATCTTTAACTACTCTAAGTGTTTTCTGGGCAGAAATGTAAGTCTATCAGTCCATGGTAACACATTTCACCTCCTGTGTCCAAAACAGGCTTAGAATGGTGAGAGAAAGCCAAAATGGACACTGTTGAATACAGACAAATTATCTTAAGAAACTTCATCCAACTACTATAATTCATCATCTTTAACTATTCTAAGTGTTTCCTGTGCAGAAGTTCAGCTTTGCCAGCTTGTGGAAAGACAATTCACCTCCTGTGTCCAAAATAGGCTTAGAATGGTGAGAGAAAGCCAAAATGGACACTGTTGAATACAGACAAATTATCTTAAGAAACTTCATCCAACTAATGTAATTCATCATCTTTAACTACTCTAAGTGTTTTCTGGGCAGAAATGTAAGTCTATCAGTCCATGGTAACACATTTCACCTCCTGTGTCCAAAACAGGCTTAGAATGGTGAGAGAAAGCCAAAATGGACACTGTTGAATACAGACAAATTATCTTAAGAAACTTCATCCAACTACTATAATTCATCATCTTGAACTATTCTAAGTGTTTCCTGTGCAGAAGTTCAGCTTTGCCAGCTTGTGGAAAGACAATTCACCTCCTGTGTCCAAAATAGGCTTAGAATGGTGAGAGAAAGCCAAAATGGACACTGTTGAATACAGACAAATTATCTTAAGAAACTTCATCCAACTAATGTAATTCATCATCTTTAACTACTCTAAGTGTTTTCTGGGCAGAAATGTAAGTCTATCAGTCCATGGTAACACATTTCACCTCCTGTGTCCAAAACAGGCTTAGAATGGTGAGAGAAAGCCAAAATGGACACTGTTGAATACAGACAAATTATCTTAAGAAACTTCATCCAACTAATGTAATTCATCATCTTTAACTACTCTAAGTGTTTTCTGGGCAGAAATGTAAGTCTATCAGTCCATGGTAACACATTTCACCTCCTGTGTCCAAAACAGGCTTAGAATGGTGAGAGAAAGCCAAAATGGACACTGTTGAATACAGACAAATTATCTTAAGAAACTTCATCCAACTACTATAATTCATCATCTTTAACTATTCTAAGTGTTTCCTGTGCAGAAGTTCAGCTTTGCCAGCTTGTGGAAAGACAATTCACCTCCTGTGTCCAAAATAGGCTTAGAATGGTGAGAGAAAGCCAAAATGGACACTGTTGAATACAGACAAATTATCTTAAGAAACTTCATCCAACTAATGTAATTCATCATCTTTAACTACTCTAAGTGTTTTCTGGGCAGAAATGTAAGTCTATCAGTCCATGGTAACACATTTCACCTCCTGTGTCCAAAACAGGCTTAGAATGGTGAGAGAAAGCCAAAATGGACACTGTTGAATACAGACAAATTATCTTAAGAAACTTCATCCAACTACTATAATTCATCATCTTGAACTATTCTAAGTGTTTCCTGTGCAAAAGTTCAGCTTTGCCAGCTTGTGGAAAGACAATTCACCTCCTGTGTCCAAAATAGGCTTAGAATGGTGAGAGAAAGCCAAAATGGACACTGTTGAATACAGACAAATTATCTTAAGAAACTTCATCCAACTAATGTAATTCATCATCTTTAACTACTCTAAGTGTTTTCTGGGCAGAAATGTAAGTCTATCAGTCCATGGTAACACATTTCACCTCCTGTGTCCAAAACAGGCTTAGAATGGTGAGAGAAAGCCAAAATGGACACTGTTGAATACAGACAAATTATCTTAAGAAACTTCATCCAACTACTATAATTCATCATCTTTAACTATTCTAAGTGTTTCCTGTGCAGAAGTTCAGCTTTGCCAGCTTGTGGAAAGACAATTCACCTCCTGTGTCCAAAATAGGCTTAGAATGGTGAGAGAAAGCCAAAATGGACACTGTTGAATACAGACAAATTATCTTAAGAAACTTCATCCAACTAATGTAATTCATCATCTTTAACTACTCTAAGTGTTTTCTGGGCAGAAATGTAAGTCTATCAGTCCATGGTAACACATTTCACCTCCTGTGTCCAAAACAGGCTTAGAATGGTGAGAGAAAGCCAAAATGGACACTGTTGAATACAGACAAATTATCTTAAGAAACTTCATCCAACTACTATAATTCATCATCTTGAACTATTCTAAGTGTTTCCTGTGCAGAAGTTCAGCTTTGCCAGCTTGTGGAAAGACAATTCACCTCCTGTGTCCAAAATAGGCTTAGAATGGTGAGAGAAAGCCAAAATGGACACTGTTGAATACAGACAAATTATCTTAAGAAACTTCATCCAACTACTATAATTCATCATCTTTAACTATTCTAAGTGTTTCCTGTGCAGAAGTTCAGCTTTGCCAGCTTGTGGAAAGACAATTCACCTCCTGTGTCCAAAATAGGCTTAGAATGGTGAGAGAAAGCCAAAATGGACACTGTTGAATACAGACAAATTATCTTAAGAAACTTCATCCAACTAATGTAATTCATCATCTTTAACTACTCTAAGTGTTTTCTGGGCAGAAATGTAAGTCTATCAGTCCATGGTAACACATTTCACCTCCTGTGTCCAAAACAGGCTTAGAATGGTGAGAGAAAGCCAAAATGGACACTGTTGAATACAGACAAATTATCTTAAGAAACTTCATCCAACTAATGTAATTCATCATCTTTAACTACTCTAAGTGTTTTCTGGGCAGAAATGTAAGTCTATCAGTCCATGGTAACACATTTCACCTCCTGTGTCCAAAACAGGCTTAGAATGGTGAGAGAAAGCCAAAATGGACACTGTTGAATACAGACAAATTATCTTAAGAAACTTCATCCAACTACTATAATTCATCATCTTGAACTATTCTAAGTGTTTCCTGTGCAGAAGTTCAGCTTTGCCAGCTTCTGGAAAGACAATTCACCTCCTGTGTCCAAAATAGGCTTAGAATGGTGAGAGAAAGCCAAAATGGACACTGTTGAATACAGACAAATTATCTTAAGAAACTTCATCCAACTACTATAATTCATCATCTTGAACTATTCTAAGTGTTTCCTGTGCAGAAGTTCAGCTTTGCCAGCTTGTGGAAAGACAATTCACCTCCTGTGTCCAAAATAGGCTTAGAATGGTGAGAGAAAGCCAAAATGGACACTGTTGAATACAGACAAATTATCTTAAGAAACTTCATCCAACTAATGTAATTCATCATCTTTAACTACTCTAAGTGTTTTCTGGGCAGAAATGTAAGTCTATCAGTCCATGGTAACACATTTCACCTCCTGTGTCCAAAACAGGCTTAGAATGGTGAGAGAAAGCCAAAATGGACACTGTTGAATACAGACAAATTATCTTAAGAAACTTCATCCAACTAATGTAATTCATCATCTTTAACTACTCTAAGTGTTTTCTGGGCAGAAATGTAAGTCTATCAGTCCATGGTAACACATTTCACCTCCTGTGTCCAAAACAGGCTTAGAATGGTGAGAGAAAGCCAAAATGGACACTGTTGAATACAGACAAATTATCTTAAGAAACTTCATCCAACTACTATAATTCATCATCTTGAACTATTCTAAGTGTTTCCTGTGCAGAAGTTCAGCTTTGCCAGCTTGTGGAAAGACAATTCACCTCCTGTGTCCAAAATAGGCTTAGAATGGTGAGAGAAAGCCAAAATGGACACTGTTGAATACAGACAAATTATCTTAAGAAACTTCATCCAACTAATGTAATTCATCATCTTTAACTACTCTAAGTGTTTTCTGGGCAGAAATGTAAGTCTATCAGTCCATGGTAACACATTTCACCTCCTGTGTCCAAAACAGGCTTAGAATGGTGAGAGAAAGCCAAAATGGACACTGTTGAATACAGACAAATTATCTTAAGAAACTTCATCCAACTAATGTAATTCATCATCTTTAACTACTCTAAGTGTTTTCTGGGCAGAAATGTAAGTCTATCAGTCCATGGTAACACATTTCACCTCCTGTGTCCAAAACAGGCTTAGAATGGTGAGAGAAAGCCAAAATGGACACTGTTGAATACAGACAAATTATCTTAAGAAACTTCATCCAACTACTATAATTCATCATCTTGAACTATTCTAAGTGTTTCCTGTGCAGAAGTTCAGCTTTGCCAGCTTCTGGAAAGACAATTCACCTCCTGTGTCCAAAATAGGCTTAGAATGGTGAGAGAAAGCCAAAATGGACACTGTTGAATACAGACAAATTATCTTAAGAAACTTCATCCAACTAATGTAATTCATCATCTTTAACTACTCTAAGTGTTTTCTGGGCAGAAATGTAAGTCTATCAGTCCATGGTAACACATTTCACCTCCTGTGTCCAAAACAGGCTTAGAATGGTGAGAGAAAGCCAAAATGGACACTGTTGAATACAGACAAATTATCTTAAGAAACTTCATCCAACTAATGTAATTCATCATCTTTAACTACTCTAAGTGTTTTCTGGGCAGAAATGTAAGTCTATCAGTCCATGGTAACACATTTCACCTCCTGTGTCCAAAACAGGCTTAGAATGGTGAGAGAAAGCCAAAATGGACACTGTTGAATACAGACAAATTATCTTAAGAAACTTCATCCAACTACTATAATTCATCATCTTTAACTATTCTAAGTGTTTCCTGTGCAAAAGTTCAGCTTTGCCAGCTTGTGGAAAGACAATTCACCTCCTGTGTCCAAAATAGGCTTACAATGGTGAGAGAAAGCCAAAATGGACACTGTTGAATACAGACAAATTATCTTAAGAAACTTCATCCAACTAATGTAATTCATCATCTTTAACTACTCTAAGTGTTTTCTGGGCAGAAATGTAAGTCTATCAGTCCATGGTAACACATTTCACCTCCTGTGTCCAAAACAGGCTTAGAATGGTGAGAGAAAGCCAAAATGGACACTGTTGAATACAGACAAATTATCTTAAGAAACTTCATCCAACTACTATAATTCATCATCTTGAACTATTCTAAGTGTTTCCTGTGCAGAAGTTCAGCTTTGCCAGCTTGTGGAAAGACAATTCACCTCCTGTGTCCAAAATAGGCTTAGAATGGTGAGAGAAAGCCAAAATGGACACTGTTGAATACAGACAAATTATCTTAAGAAACTTCATCCAACTACTATAATTCATCATCTTTAACTATTCTAAGTGTTTCCTGTGCAGAAGTTCAGCTTTGCCAGCTTGTGGAAAGACAATTCACCTCCTGTGTCCAAAATAGGCTTAGAATGGTGAGAGAAAGCCAAAATGGACACTGTTGAATACAGACAAATTATCTTAAGAAACTTCATCCAACTAATGTAATTCATCATCTTTAACTACTCTAAGTGTTTTCTGGGCAGAAATGTAAGTCTATCAGTCCATGGTAACACATTTCACCTCCTGTGTCCAAAACAGGCTTAGAATGGTGAGAGAAAGCCAAAATGGACACTGTTGAATACAGACAAATTATCTTAAGAAACTTCATCCAACTACTATAATTCATCATCTTTAACTATTCTAAGTGTTTCCTGTGCAGAAGTTCAGCTTTGCCAGCTTGTGGAAAGACAATTCACCTCCTGTGTCCAAAATAGGCTTAGAATGGTGAGAGAAAGCCAAAATGGACACTGTTGAATACAGACAAATTATCTTAAGAAACTTCATCCAACTAATGTAATTCATCATCTTTAACTACTCTAAGTGTTTTCTGGGCAGAAATGTAAGTCTATCAGTCCATGGTAACACATTTCACCTCCTGTGTCCAAAACAGGCTTAGAATGGTGAGAGAAAGCCAAAATGGACACTGTTGAATACAGACAAATTATCTTAAGAAACTTCATCCAACTACTATAATTCATCATCTTGAACTATTCTAAGTGTTTCCTGTGCAAAAGTTCAGCTTTGCCAGCTTGTGGAAAGACAATTCACCTCCTGTGTCCAAAATAGGCTTAGAATGGTGAGAGAAAGCCAAAATGGACACTGTTGAATACAGACAAATTATCTTAAGAAACTTCATCCAACTAATGTAATTCATCATCTTTAACTACTCTAAGTGTTTTCTGGGCAGAAATGTAAGTCTATCAGTCCATGGTAACACATTTCACCTCCTGTGTCCAAAACAGGCTTAGAATGGTGAGAGAAAGCCAAAATGGACACTGTTGAATACAGACAAATTATCTTAAGAAACTTCATCCAACTACTATAATTCATCATCTTTAACTATTCTAAGTGTTTCCTGTGCAGAAGTTCAGCTTTGCCAGCTTGTGGAAAGACAATTCACCTCCTGTGTCCAAAATAGGCTTAGAATGGTGAGAGAAAGCCAAAATGGACACTGTTGAATACAGACAAATTATCTTAAGAAACTTCATCCAACTAATGTAATTCATCATCTTTAACTACTCTAAGTGTTTTCTGGGCAGAAATGTAAGTCTATCAGTCCATGGTAACACATTTCACCTCCTGTGTCCAAAACAGGCTTAGAATGGTGAGAGAAAGCCAAAATGGACACTGTTGAATACAGACAAATTATCTTAAGAAACTTCATCCAACTACTATAATTCATCATCTTGAACTATTCTAAGTGTTTCCTGTGCAGAAGTTCAGCTTTGCCAGCTTGTGGAAAGACAATTCACCTCCTGTGTCCAAAATAGGCTTAGAATGGTGAGAGAAAGCCAAAATGGACACTGTTGAATACAGACAAATTATCTTAAGAAACTTCATCCAACTAATGTAATTCATCATCTTTAACTACTCTAAGTGTTTTCTGGGCAGAAATGTAAGTCTATCAGTCCATGGTAACACATTTCACCTCCTGTGTCCAAAACAGGCTTAGAATGGTGAGAGAAAGCCAAAATGGACACTGTTGAATACAGACAAATTATCTTAAGAAACTTCATCCAACTAATGTAATTCATCATCTTTAACTACTCTAAGTGTTTTCTGGGCAGAAATGTAAGTCTATCAGTCCATGGTAACACATTTCACCTCCTGTGTCCAAAACAGGCTTAGAATGGTGAGAGAAAGCCAAAATGGACACTGTTGAATACAGACAAATTATCTTAAGAAACTTCATCCAACTACTATAATTCATCATCTTTAACTATTCTAAGTGTTTCCTGTGCAGAAGTTCAGCTTTGCCAGCTTGTGGAAAGACAATTCACCTCCTGTGTCCAAAATAGGCTTAGAATGGTGAGAGAAAGCCAAAATGGACACTGTTGAATACAGACAAATTATCTTAAGAAACTTCATCCAACTAATGTAATTCATCATCTTTAACTACTCTAAGTGTTTTCTGGGCAGAAATGTAAGTCTATCAGTCCATGGTAACACATTTCACCTCCTGTGTCCAAAACAGGCTTAGAATGGTGAGAGAAAGCCAAAATGGACACTGTTGAATACAGACAAATTATCTTAAGAAACTTCATCCAACTACTATAATTCATCATCTTGAACTATTCTAAGTGTTTCCTGTGCAAAAGTTCAGCTTTGCCAGCTTGTGGAAAGACAATTCACCTCCTGTGTCCAAAATAGGCTTAGAATGGTGAGAGAAAGCCAAAATGGACACTGTTGAATACAGACAAATTATCTTAAGAAACTTCATCCAACTAATGTAATTCATCATCTTTAACTACTCTAAGTGTTTTCTGGGCAGAAATGTAAGTCTATCAGTCCATGGTAACACATTTCACCTCCTGTGTCCAAAACAGGCTTAGAATGGTGAGAGAAAGCCAAAATGGACACTGTTGAATACAGACAAATTATCTTAAGAAACTTCATCCAACTACTATAATTCATCATCTTTAACTATTCTAAGTGTTTCCTGTGCAGAAGTTCAGCTTTGCCAGCTTGTGGAAAGACAATTCACCTCCTGTGTCCAAAATAGGCTTAGAATGGTGAGAGAAAGCCAAAATGGACACTGTTGAATACAGACAAATTATCTTAAGAAACTTCATCCAACTAATGTAATTCATCATCTTTAACTACTCTAAGTGTTTTCTGGGCAGAAATGTAAGTCTATCAGTCCATGGTAACACATTTCACCTCCTGTGTCCAAAACAGGCTTAGAATGGTGAGAGAAAGCCAAAATGGACACTGTTGAATACAGACAAATTATCTTAAGAAACTTCATCCAACTACTATAATTCATCATCTTGAACTATTCTAAGTGTTTCCTGTGCAGAAGTTCAGCTTTGCCAGCTTGTGGAAAGACAATTCACCTCCTGTGTCCAAAATAGGCTTAGAATGGTGAGAGAAAGCCAAAATGGACACTGTTGAATACAGACAAATTATCTTAAGAAACTTCATCCAACTACTATAATTCATCATCTTTAACTATTCTAAGTGTTTCCTGTGCAGAAGTTCAGCTTTGCCAGCTTGTGGAAAGACAATTCACCTCCTGTGTCCAAAATAGGCTTAGAATGGTGAGAGAAAGCCAAAATGGACACTGTTGAATACAGACAAATTATCTTAAGAAACTTCATCCAACTAATGTAATTCATCATCTTTAACTACTCTAAGTGTTTTCTGGGCAGAAATGTAAGTCTATCAGTCCATGGTAACACATTTCACCTCCTGTGTCCAAAACAGGCTTAGAATGGTGAGAGAAAGCCAAAATGGACACTGTTGAATACAGACAAATTATCTTAAGAAACTTCATCCAACTAATGTAATTCATCATCTTTAACTACTCTAAGTGTTTTCTGGGCAGAAATGTAAGTCTATCAGTCCATGGTAACACATTTCACCTCCTGTGTCCAAAACAGGCTTAGAATGGTGAGAGAAAGCCAAAATGGACACTGTTGAATACAGACAAATTATCTTAAGAAACTTCATCCAACTACTATAATTCATCATCTTGAACTATTCTAAGTGTTTCCTGTGCAGAAGTTCAGCTTTGCCAGCTTCTGGAAAGACAATTCACCTCCTGTGTCCAAAATAGGCTTAGAATGGTGAGAGAAAGCCAAAATGGACACTGTTGAATACAGACAAATTATCTTAAGAAACTTCATCCAACTACTATAATTCATCATCTTGAACTATTCTAAGTGTTTCCTGTGCAGAAGTTCAGCTTTGCCAGCTTGTGGAAAGACAATTCACCTCCTGTGTCCAAAATAGGCTTAGAATGGTGAGAGAAAGCCAAAATGGACACTGTTGAATACAGACAAATTATCTTAAGAAACTTCATCCAACTAATGTAATTCATCATCTTTAACTACTCTAAGTGTTTTCTGGGCAGAAATGTAAGTCTATCAGTCCATGGTAACACATTTCACCTCCTGTGTCCAAAACAGGCTTAGAATGGTGAGAGAAAGCCAAAATGGACACTGTTGAATACAGACAAATTATCTTAAGAAACTTCATCCAACTAATGTAATTCATCATCTTTAACTACTCTAAGTGTTTTCTGGGCAGAAATGTAAGTCTATCAGTCCATGGTAACACATTTCACCTCCTGTGTCCAAAACAGGCTTAGAATGGTGAGAGAAAGCCAAAATGGACACTGTTGAATACAGACAAATTATCTTAAGAAACTTCATCCAACTACTATAATTCATCATCTTGAACTATTCTAAGTGTTTCCTGTGCAGAAGTTCAGCTTTGCCAGCTTGTGGAAAGACAATTCACCTCCTGTGTCCAAAATAGGCTTAGAATGGTGAGAGAAAGCCAAAATGGACACTGTTGAATACAGACAAATTATCTTAAGAAACTTCATCCAACTAATGTAATTCATCATCTTTAACTACTCTAAGTGTTTTCTGGGCAGAAATGTAAGTCTATCAGTCCATGGTAACACATTTCACCTCCTGTGTCCAAAACAGGCTTAGAATGGTGAGAGAAAGCCAAAATGGACACTGTTGAATACAGACAAATTATCTTAAGAAACTTCATCCAACTACTATAATTCATCATCTTTAACTATTCTAAGTGTTTCCTGTGCAGAAGTTCAGCTTTGCCAGCTTGTGGAAAGACAATTCACCTCCTGTGTCCAAAATAGGCTTAGAATGGTGAGAGAAAGCCAAAATGGACACTGTTGAATACAGACAAATTATCTTAAGAAACTTCATCCAACTAATGTAATTCATCATCTTTAACTACTCTAAGTGTTTTCTGGGCAGAAATGTAAGTCTATCAGTCCATGGTAACACATTTCACCTCCTGTGTCCAAAACAGGCTTAGAATGGTGAGAGAAAGCCAAAATGGACACTGTTGAATACAGACAAATTATCTTAAGAAACTTCATCCAACTACTATAATTCATCATCTTTAACTATTCTAAGTGTTTCCTGTGCAAAAGTTCAGCTTTGCCAGCTTGTGGAAAGACAATTCACCTCCTGTGTCCAAAATAGGCTTAGAATGGTGAGAGAAAGCCAAAATGGACACTGTTGAATACAGACAAATTATCTTAAGAAACTTCATCCAACTAATGTAATTCATCATCTTTAACTACTCTAAGTGTTTTCTGGGCAGAAATGTAAGTCTATCAGTCCATGGTAACACATTTCACCTCCTGTGTCCAAAACAGGCTTAGAATGGTGAGAGAAAGCCAAAATGGACACTGTTGAATACAGACAAATTATCTTAAGAAACTTCATCCAACTACTATAATTCATCATCTTTAACTATTCTAAGTGTTTCCTGTGCAAAAGTTCAGCTTTGCCAGCTTGTGGAAAGACAATTCACCTCCTGTGTCCAAAATAGGCTTAGAATGGTGAGAGAAAGCCAAAATGGACACTGTTGAATACAGACAAATTATCTTAAGAAACTTCATCCAACTAATGTAATTCATCATCTTTAACTACTCTAAGTGTTTTCTGGGCAGAAATGTAAGTCTATCAGTCCATGGTAACACATTTCACCTCCTGTGTCCAAAACAGGCTTAGAATGGTGAGAGAAAGCCAAAATGGACACTGTTGAATACAGACAAATTATCTTAAGAAACTTCATCCAACTACTATAATTCATCATCTTTAACTATTCTAAGTGTTTCCTGTGCAGAAGTTCAGCTTTGCCAGCTTGTGGAAAGACAATTCACCTCCTGTGTCCAAAATAGGCTTAGAATGGTGAGAGAAAGCCAAAATGGACACTGTTGAATACAGACAAATTATCTTAAGAAACTTCATCCAACTAATGTAATTCATCATCTTTAACTACTCTAAGTGTTTTCTGGGCAGAAATGTAAGTCTATCAGTCCATGGTAACACATTTCACCTCCTGTGTCCAAAACAGGCTTAGAATGGTGAGAGAAAGCCAAAATGGACACTGTTGAATACAGACAAATTATCTTAAGAAACTTCATCCAACTACTATAATTCATCATCTTTAACTATTCTAAGTGTTTCCTGTGCAAAAGTTCAGCTTTGCCAGCTTGTGGAAAGACAATTCACCTCCTGTGTCCAAAATAGGCTTAGAATGGTGAGAGAAAGCCAAAATGGACACTGTTGAATACAGACAAATTATCTTAAGAAACTTCATCCAACTAATGTAATTCATCATCTTTAACTACTCTAAGTGTTTTCTGGGCAGAAATGTAAGTCTATCAGTCCATGGTAACACATTTCACCTCCTGTGTCCAAAACAGGCTTAGAATGGTGAGAGAAAGCCAAAATGGACACTGTTGAATACAGACAAATTATCTTAAGAAACTTCATCCAACTACTATAATTCATCATCTTTAACTATTCTAAGTGTTTCCTGTGCAGAAGTTCAGCTTTGCCAGCTTGTGGAAAGACAATTCACCTCCTGTGTCCAAAATAGGCTTAGAATGGTGAGAGAAAGCCAAAATGGACACTGTTGAATACAGACAAATTATCTTAAGAAACTTCATCCAACTACTATAATTCATCATCTTTAACTATTCTAAGTGTTTCCTGTGCAGAAGTTCAGCTTTGCCAGCTTGTGGAAAGACAATTCACCTCCTGTGTCCAAAATAGGCTTAGAATGGTGAGAGAAAGCCAAAATGGACACTGTTGAATACAGACAAATTATCTTAAGAAACTTCATCCAACTACTATAATTCATCATCTTTAACTATTCTAAGTGTTTCCTGTGCAGAAGTTCAGCTTTGCCAGCTTGTGGAAAGACAATTCACCTCCTGTGTCCAAAATAGGCTTAGAATGGTGAGAGAAAGCCAAAATGGACACTGTTGAATACAGACAAATTATCTTAAGAAACTTCATCCAACTACTATAATTCATCATCTTTAACTATTCTAAGTGTTTCCTGTGCAGAAGTTCAGCTTTGCCAGCTTGTGGAAAGACAATTCACCTCCTGTGTCTAAAACAGGCTGGTGAGAATGGTGAATTAGAATGGAGTATTAGAATGGTGAGAGAAAGCCAAAATGGACACTGTTGAATACAGACAAATTATCTTAAGAAACTTCATCCAACTAATGTAATTCATCATCTTTAACTATTCTAAGTGTTTCCTGTGCAGAAGTTCAGCTTTGCCAGCTTGTGGAAAGACAATTCACCTCCTGTGTCCAAAATAGGCTTAGAATGGTGAGAGAAAGCCAAAATGGACACTGTTGAATACAGACAAATTATCTTAAGAAACTTCATCCAACTAATGTAATTCATCATCTTTAACTACTCTAAGTGTTTTCTGGGCAGAAATGTCAGTCCATGATAACACATTTCACCTCCTGTGTCCAAAATAGGCTTAGAATGGTGAGAGAAAGCCAAAATGGACACTGTTGAATACAGACAAATTATCTTAAGAAACTTCATCAAACTAATGTAATTCATCATCTTTAACTATTCTGAGTGTTGTCTGGGCAAAAATGTAAGTCTATCAGTCCCTGGAAACACAATTCACCTCCTGTGTCCAAAATAGGCTTAGAATGGTGAGAGAAAGCCAAAATGGACACTGTTGAATACAGACAAATTATCTTAAGAAACTCCATCCAACTAATGAAATTCATCATCTTTAACTATTCTGAGTGTTTTCTGGGCAAAAATGTAAGTCTATCAGTCCCTGGAAACACAATTCACCTCAGGCGTTACAGTTGCAGATTATATGCTCAGACACCATGTGTATTTCAAATCCTGCATCTTATTCTAATGTTGGGGCCAGACTGCCTACCTCTACCTGTGTGTGATGGCTACCTCGCTGAATTGCTACACTATGGTGCTGCTGTAGTGTTTTCAGCCAGCCTGCTTATCTGTCTGCTTTGAAATAAATTTGATAATAGACATCAAATAAAAATCTTCCTAACAAATGAAAGGGATTCTGTCCACAGAAACTCTATGGGGCTTTTCATTTCAAACCAATACAAGAAATGTTGATTTGAAAAAATATTCCATGTCTGAATCATAATCTATGATTGAAACATTGAAAATGTATAATGTTTCTGGTATGAAACATATGCAAGTTTGCTGTTGTGGATTAAAGTTCTGCCTTTTCTACCATCCTCCCAAGCAGACTGCTTGAAAAGATGTCCGACCTACACCACACCTACACCACAACATCTGCCTATGGATACAGGACTTTTTAAACAACCGACCATAGTCAGTCAGGAGGTCTCCTTTGTCTCCTTTGATCATTGACTTCAGGAGGAAAAACCATCAGCCACTGGAGATATACTGGGAAGGTGTGGAGAGGGTGCCAACATTTAAGTTTCTGGGCACACAAATTTCAGAGGACCTCACTTGGGGACAAAACACAAACTCTCTGGTTAAAAAGGCACAGGAGCGACTGTACTTTCTGAGGGTTCTCAGGAAGTGCAAACTGTCACAACATCTGCTGCTGTCCTACCAATCCTCTGTCCTAAGTGTACTGAGTTTTTATCCTCAAGCCATCACCAAACTAAATAATGCACTTAAAACATAGGGCCAGTGTAATAATTTGAGTGGAATATAATTTATTCTTTGGCATTTGTTGTTTTTGTATCTTTGTACTTTTATGGTTTTGTTTCACTTTTTTGTGCTTTGAATTTCGTTGTATTTATTTACAATGACAGTAAAAGGAATCTATCTATCTATCTATCACAGCTCATTTTCACTCTCTATTTTTGCTGTGTCACATGTGTATTCAAAAATCACAAACCATCCCTTCTATGTGCATACAAACAATCACAAGAAACTTGATTCAAAAATCACTTCATCCTTCATGGCCATCAATATTCAATGTGTATAATGTAGAAACGTGTGTCTGTGTCTGCTTACAAGTAGAAACAGGTGTTGAGGACATCTTGATCTTTTTGTGTGTACCATTACATGCATGACATGACACGATAAGCTACAGGGGAGCTAGAGGTCATGACTGTAAAACGTTGCATAGGTGGTCATGTTCCCCTTAATACCACAAATACATCTGAGAACATCAGCGGAAGTAAATTGTGTGGCAGGACTGCGGTGCCTAATAGGCTACCTTACCTCATAGTCCAGAGAAGTACTGGGGTAACTGCATCTGTGTAGGTGATCCACATCTCCTTCTGGGTCTCCCTCATCAGGAAGTGCAACCTGTCACAACATCTGCTGCTGTCCTTCTACCAATCCTCTGTCCTAAGTGTACTGACCTACGGCATCCTGGTCTGGTGTGGCTGGTGCAGCTCTACAGCAGACAAAAGGCCTCATCTTCACCTCCCGTTGTCTCCAGAAAACAGACACTATCCTGAAAGACACATCTCACCCTACCCACCACCTGTTTGACCTTCTCCCCTCAGGGAGACGCTACCGGACAGTTAAAACATGCACCACCAGACTGTTACATAGTTTTTATCCTCAAGCCATCACCAAACCAAATAATGCACTTAAAACATAGGGCCTGTGTAATAATTTGAGTGGAATATAATTTATTCTTTGGCATTTGTTGTTTTTGTATCTTTGTACTTTTATGGTTTTGTTTCACTTTTTTGTGCTTTGAATTTCGTTGTATTTATTTACAATGACAGTAAAAGGAATCTATCTATCTATCTATCTATCACAGCTCATTTTCACTCTCTATTTTTGCTGTGCCACATGTGTATTCAAAAATCACAAACCATCCCTTCTATGTGCATACAAACAATCACAAGAAACTTGATTCAAAAATCACTTCATCCTTCATGGCCATCAATATTCAATGTGTATAATGTAGAAACGTGTGTCTGTGTCTGCTTACAAGTAGAAACAGGTGTTGAGGACATCTTGATCTTTTTGTGTGTACCATTACATGCATGACATGACACGATAAGCTACAGGGGAGCTAGAGGTCATGACTGTAAAACGTTGCATAGGTGGTCATGTTCCCCTTAATACCACAAATACATCTGAGAACATCAGCGGAAGTAAATTGTGTGGCAGGACTGCGGTGCCTAATAGGCTACCTTACCTCATAGTCCAGAGAAGTACTGGGGTAACTGCATCTGTGTAGGTGATCCACATCTCCTTCTGGGTCTCCCTCATCAGGAAGTGCAACCTGTCACAACATCTGCTGCTGTCCTTCTACCAATCCTCTGTCCTAAGTGTACTGACCTACGGCATCCTGGTCTGGTGTGGCTGGTGCAGCTCTACAGCAGACAAAAGGCCTCATCTTCACCTCCCGTTGTCTCCAGAAAACAGACACTATCCTGAAAGACACATCTCACCCTACCCACCACCTGTTTGACCTTCTCCCCTCAGGGAGACGCTACCGGACAGTTAAAACATGCACCACCAGACTGTTACATAGTTTTTATCCTCAAGCCATCACCAAACCAAATAATGCACTTAAAACATAGGGCCTGTGTAATAATTTGAGTGGAATATAATTTATTCTTTGGCATTTGTTGTTTTTGTATCTTTGTACTTTTATGGTTTTGTTTCACTTTTTTGTGCTTTGAATTTCGTTGTATTTATTTACAATGACAGTAAAAGGAATCTATCTATCTATCTATCTATCACAGCTCATTTTCACTCTCTATTTTTGCTGTGCCACATGTGTATTCAAAAATCACAAACCATCCCTTCTATGTGCATACAAACAATCACAAGAAACTTGATTCAAAAATCACTTCATCCTTCATGGCCATCAATATTCAATGTGTATAATGTAGAAACGTGTGTCTGTGTCTGCTTACAAGTAGAAACAGGTGTTGAGGACATCTTGATCTTATTGTGTGTACCATTACATGCATGACATGACACGATAAGCTACAGGGGAGCTAGAAGTCATGACTGTAAAACGTTGCATAGGTGGTCATGTTCCCCTTAATACCACAAATACATCTGAATACATCAGCGGAAGTAAATTGTGTGGCAGGACTGCGGTGCCTAATAGGCTACCTTACCTCATAGTCCAGAGAAGTACTGGGGTAACTGCATCTGTGTAGGTGATCCACATCTCCTTCTGGGTCTCCCTCATCAGGAAGTGCAACCTGTCACAACATCTGCTGCTGTCCTTCTACCAATCCTCTGTCCTAAGTGTACTGACCTACGGCATCCTGGTCTGGTGTGGCTGGTGCAGCTCTACAGCAGACAAAAGGCCTCATCTTCACCTCCCGTTGTCTCCAGAAAACAGACACTATCCTGAAAGACACATCAGAGTCAGAGACTGCAGGCAGAACAGGTAAGAAACGTGAGCAACAGATAATGTTGTAAAATTTGGACACATTTTAATATAATTGATAGTTCAAGGACAGAGTGCAGACTTTGCAAAATTAAAATTTCATATCAGGCAGGCATCAGGCATCATGTGTGTACTGTTCACCCATCAATTCAGTTAGAGGAGAAAAGACAAGCAAGGGAACCTGCTATTAATGAAGGTACCAGTGTGTCTACCGCAATAGTTGCTGCTCCTACAATGTCTACAGCATCATCCAGGACAACACTACAGCCACCAAGACCTACAGCCCAGAGCTCTATGACCCCAGTAAATAATTTAATTTTACACATAATTTGGTAATAAATTTATTGAAGCAACAAAAAAAATCTGAGGAGCCACTTGGGAGCCGAAATTCCCATCATTAGTGCGGACCTTAGCATCCAATCAAACAATGGTTACGTGAGATATTGTGATACTCTACCCTTTCAAATCTGTTGGAAAACCCAATTCTTAGCTCCTCTGGCCAGAACCTCCCCCCAAGGTCTGTCATGAGCCCGGCGCTGCCTGAACCCCAGCATTGTATTGCATTGTATTTCACCTGTGAATCTGAATTAAAGGCGCTTCTGAGACCGACTGAACCCTCCGGCTGATGATGTGAATAATCTCAGGCTGTCCATTAAAAGAATGCGGGTCCTTACAAAATAGTTGCTTTAGGTCCAGCTGAAAGACCAGCAAAATTGTGTAAGAAAATGTTTACAAGACTATTTTGGTGTGAAAAGAAGATGCAGAGTTTAGGGAGCAGGGAATCCCATTTCATCTACTAGACAACTGTGACCATTAGCTGGAAGGAGCCCTCAGTACAAGCTGGGTTAGCTTAACTGGTATCTGCTAGTGATGGGAATTTCGGCTCTTTTTAGAGAGCCGGCTCTTTTATTAATGTAAAATACACATTATATAGAATATTTATTGTTTATATTGCCTTATTGATTTGAAATTATTTAATTTTACTGGGGTCATAGAGCTCTGGGCTGTAGGTCTTGGTGGCTGTGGTGTTGTCCTGGATAATGCTGTAGACATTGTAGGAGCAGTAGACACACTGGCACCTTAATTAACAGCAGGTTCCCTTGCTTGTCTTTCCTCCTCTAACTGAATTGATGGGTGAACAGTACACGCATGCTTGTGCAGGTTATTTGTGGAGCCTGCCTGATATGAAATTTTAATTTAGCAAAGTCTGCACTCTGCCTTTGAACTATCAATATTAAAAATATATATATATATATATATATATATATATATATATTAAAATGTGTCCAAATTTTTCTACATTTTCTGTCCTCATGTTTCTCACCTGTCCTGCCTGCAGCCTGACTTGTAGCAGTGCTCTTGCTCTCTTGTCTCTCCCTCACTCCAGTTCATGTGCTCACTGCGCTTTGTCTATACCCCCCCCCCTCCTGAAAAACCAACATATCACCCCCGATCGGATCGGCTCCCGATCAGGAGCCGGCTCCCTTCGTTCACTTCAAAGAGCCAGCTCTAAGAACCGGATCGTTCACGACCGACACATCACTAGTATCTGCTGTCTTTCTCTCCTTTTGGGGTGATCACACTGCCCTTCAGCGCTTGGTCATGGCTGGATGCCAGTAGACAATGATCGACTTTTTTTTGCTTGAAATGCACATGCCTTGTGATTACTGTTGGAAAATCTAGCACAGACAGCAAAGCTAGAGGTAGGCATCTACACAGATAATAGTCTAGATAAACAGGTAATTTAGCATACAGAGCTAACTTGTACTGAGTGTGTAATAAGCTAGCAATAGCGATTAGCAAGAATTCCGTACATCAAACAACAGAAAATGGCGACGAAACGCACAGAAACTGTAGCGTTAGCTAGCAGAGTGCAGTGCTCACGATAAGCTAGTAACTAGCTCTGAATCACATCATGTTAACGACAGAAAACAAGTCTCAACAACTGAATAACAATGAAAAAAAATACATGAACACCATGTAATATAAATGGGAATATTTGACTCACATTTTTATCATCACATCATCACATCTGATGGTCATCCTGGTTCAAGTCAGGCAAGATCTTAAGTCGCGCTGATCCCTGTGCTGCGCTGTGGTCACACGGAGTTAACATGGACGGAGAAAGATCAAAGGCAAGGGCGGGGAGGGGGGGGTGGCGGGGGTCGGCGACGGTCACTTCAGAAGAGACATGAAAGAGGCAAGATCAAACCGAGAGCCAGCTGCCAGATGGTGAGCATGCGCTGTATAAGTGACCTCCATGTGCCACTCTGCAGCAGTGAGTGCAGCCTGCAGATAACCTCCGACAAGGTAACCATTACCTGCACATTTCTTTTAGTTTGTGCACTTGTAAAAATGTGAGTTTGACATTCTCAGGTTTATGTTTCACACTATTAGTGTAGATATTAGCAGTGGATTTATTTTTTCACAGTGATTGTTGTTTTTTTCTTTTAACATGTCATGATTTAGAGCTAACACCTAATGTTAGCTTGTAGTAAGGAGTGAGGGTTGTCTTACTGCATTCGACTAGCTAGCGTTCCTATATATTTCAGTTGCTATAATTCTGTTGGTTATAGCTTGTGCTTATTTGCTTGCTAGTACTGTTTTACAACGTGCTCATTATCAGGCCCACTTGAATCTGTGCCTGCAGAATTCCAACAACATCTCTGCAGATTGACCACAGATTTTGAAGGAATTTCAATTCAGTTAACATTGTCATCTGAAAACGATATTATATTTACAAGCAAAAAAGTATTCTGCTAAATTCCGCTAACGACTAAACTATAAAAATATCTGCAGATGCTGTTTGGATCTGGTCATTACTAGACTTTTGCTCTGTATGCTAGCTGTAACAAATGCCTTTGTGTCGATAGTTTGCTTTTCCCTAATGGCAGGAGAGGGATAGTGGGGATCATTCGTGATGCAGCCTCCTCTGCTAATGCATTGGTTGTACATGTCCACCAAAGATGGAAGACAGACATCAGTGATCCTCTCTGCTGTGATCCTGTTCAAGTTTCTGTCGCTCATCTGACCTACCAGGAAGTGAAGATCATGTCTGCTTAAGTAGCCCAGCTGCATTCCAATTGGAGACAAGTTTGGGTGAGGAAATCATTGAAGCTTCAGGAAGATCCAAATACACATGAAGTTCAACAGATCCCAATGGTCCCTAAATTTGAGGTTAAATTAGAGCCTGTTAAGGGCAGGGGGTCATGAATTTTGTCTCTAATAGAATTTAAGACTTCATGAGGTTCTTTAATGATAAAATTCTCTCTTAGTTCTAAAGGAATAGAATACAAGGCTCAATAGAGTTCTGGCTCTTTGCCAGCCTGGCTGACATGCTGACATGTTTTTATGTCCTTCTATTAATGAGGAGTAATAGACATTGCATTATAGAGGGCCTTTCTATAGGTTTTAAAGCTGTCCAGATTAAGCGTGGTTCTTCTAATTTGGTGGCACGCAGTATCCTTGCAAGTTTTCACAAATTATGCT
The DNA here is from genome assembly GCF_042242105.1 of Pempheris klunzingeri. NCBI lineage: Eukaryota > Metazoa > Chordata > Actinopteri > Acropomatiformes > Pempheridae > Pempheris > Pempheris klunzingeri. The sequence continues at coordinate 28,526,022 of NC_092016.1, forward strand.
CAAGTCTGGGAATTACTCCAATGAGCTTGTCTATTTAGTTTTGTTATCTTCTTTTTTAAAGAGAAAAACTGTCGTGGTAGGTAAAAAAAAAAATAAAAAATTTAAACTCCACAAAAGAACTGAGAAATCCTCTTCATATTGCAGCATCATGAGTTGTTTGTATACATTACCGCAGAGCATACCAGATGAGGCAGCCTCCCTGTCTGCTCTGTGCAGTGTTTGTTCCCTTAGTTTGACACCGGAGTCAGATGTATTACCATTTATCCACGACTCTGTAAACACAAGGACACAGAATAAAGTGTAGCCCCACAATCGGATGCAATCCGTCTTCATATCCAGGAAGCGGATGTTTGCCAGAGGGATGCTGGGATCCTTGATGTAAATTTCTTCACTGCAAGCATAGTTAAACATGATAGATTATATGAGGTGAATCAAATTTCTGTGAGTTAAAAGTCTCCTGTTAGCAAACGTTCATATTAAGTTTTGAAATTTTCATATTGAGCAGTTTTGACACTGGGGAATTGCCTTTCCAGAGGCTGGCAGATGTAAATTTCTATATTGTAAAGAATCAGAATAGCTTAAGATGATGAATTACATGAGCGTAATCAAGTTTCTCTGGATAACAAGTCTCTGAAAATATTAATTTTGAGCTACTTTCAGTGAAATAATCCCATTCTCAGAAGTGAAGACTTATAGGGTCAACATTGAGTCCAGGTCAAGAGGGGGTTGATGAAATTTCAGGCCCGTCTCTCGCAGCATGGCTTAGGGAGATGTCTTGGTTGCCAGCTTGAAGAAAAACAACAGGCAGAAAGGAAGGCAAAATGCCAACATTTGTCAGTACTGAATAACAGTAAAAATAAAGCCATGTATACTGTGAAATTAACAGTTGTCATGCAAGTAAATGTTATCACATAGCTTCGAGGTAAGGAGGTGTTCGATGGCTTCATCCACAAGTTGAGGACAACCTGTGACTATCACAAGGTTTGGGTTTGCAGCTCCACTCTGGGGAAAACTACCAACCCAAAAAAAACATAAAACATGCAAACACAATTCACCTCCTGTGTCCAAAATAAGCTTAGAATAGCGAGAGAACGCCCAAATGAACACGTGTTGAATACAGACCAATTATCTTAAAAAAAACTTGATCCAAATAATGTAATTCATCATCTCTAACTGTTGTGAGTGTTTTCGAGGCAAAAATGTAATTCTATCTGTCCCTGGAAACACAATTCACCTTCTGTGTCCAAAATAAGCTACAATGGTGAGAGAACGCCAAAATGAACACATGATGAACACTGACAAATTATCTTAAGAAACTTGATCTTATTAATGTAATTCATCATCTTTAACTATTCTGGGTGTTTCCTGTACAGGATTTCAGGTGTGCCAGTGTTTCCTGCACAGGATTTCAGACCTGTCAGACCCAGAAACACAATTCACCTCCTGTGTCCAATGAGCTTAGTTTGGGGAGAAAACATTGTCTTACAGACAAATTGTCTTAAGAAACTTGAACATGAACGTATGATGAACACAGACAAATTATCTTAAACATGATGAATTACATTAGTTAGATCAAGTTTCTTAACTATTCTGAATGTTTCCTGTACAGGATTTCAGGTGTGCCAGTGTTTCCTGCACAGGATTTCAGGTGTGCCAGTGTTTCCTGCACAGGATTTCAGGTGTGCCAGTGTTTCCTGCACAGGATTTCAGACCTGTCAGACCCAGAAACACAATTCACCTCCTGTGTCCAATAACCTTAATTTGGGTAGAAAACATGAAAATGAGCGTATGATTAACACAGACAAATTAGCTGGAGAAACTTCATCCAATTAATGTCATTCATCATCTTTAACTATTCTGAGTGTTTCCTGTACAGAAGTTCAGGTTTGCCAGCCCCTGGAAAGACAATTCACCTCCTGTGTCTAAAATAGGCTTCGTATGGTGAGAGAAAGCCAAAATGGACACTGTTGAATACAGACAAATTATCTTAAGAAACTTCCAACTGATGAAATTCATCATCTTTAACTATTCTGAGTGATCATGATGAATTACATTAGTTGGATGAAGTTTCTTAAGATAATTTGTCTGTATTCAACAGTGTCCATTTTGGCTTTCTCTCACCATTCTAAGCCTATTTTGGACACAGGAGCTGAAATGCGTTACCATGGACTGATAGACTTACATTTTTGCCCAGAAAACACTCAGAATAGTTAAAGATGATGAATTTCATTAGTTGGATGAAGTTTCTCCAGATAATTTGTCTGTATTCAACAGTGTCTATTTTGGCTTTCTCTCACCATTCTTAGCCTATTTTAGACACAGGAGGTGAATTGTCTTTCCAGGGGCTGGCAAACCTGAACTTCTGTACAGGAAACACTCAGAATAGTTCAAGATGATGAATTACAGTAGTTGGATGAAGTTTCTTAAGATAATTTGTCTGTATTCAACAGTGTCCATTTTGGCTTTCTCTCACCATTCTAATTCTCCATTCTAATTCACCATTCTCACCAGCCTATTTTAGACACAGGAGGTGAATTGTCTTTCCAGGGGCTGGCAAACCTGAACTCCTGTACAGGAGACACTCAGAATAGTTCAAGATGATGAATTACAGTAGTTGGATGAAGTTTCTTAAGATAATTTGTCTGTATTCAACAGTGTCCATTTTGGCTTTCTCTCACCATTCTAAGCCTATTTTAGACACAGGAGGTGAAATGTGTTACCATGGACTGATAGACTTACATTTCCGCCCAGAAAACACTCAGAATAGTTAAAGATGATGAATTACATTAGTAAGATCAAGTTTCTTAAGATTATTTGTCTGTATTCAACAGTGTCCATTTTGGCTTTCTCTCACCATTCTAAGTCTATTTTAGACACAGGAGGTGAAATGTGTTACCATGGACTGATAGACTTACATTTCCGCCCAGAAAACACTCAGAATAGTTAAAGATGATGAATTACATTAGTAAGATCAAGTTTCTTAAGATAATTTGTCTGTATTCAACAGTGTCCATTTTGGCTTTCTCTCACCATTCTAATTCTCCATTCTAATTCACCATTCTCACCAGCCTATTTTAGACACAGGAGGTGAATTGTCTTTCCAGGGGCTGGCAAACCTGAACTTCTGTACAGGAAACACTCAGAATAGTTCAAGATGATGAATTACAGTAGTTGGATGAAGTTTCTTAAGATAATTTGTCTGTATTCAACAGTGTCCATTTTGGCTTTCTCTCACCATTCTAATTCTCCATTCTAATTCACCATTCTCACCAGCCTATTTTAGACACAGGAGGTGAATTGTCTTTCCAGGGGCTGGCAAACCTGAACTTCTGTACAGGAAACACTCAGAATAGTTCAAGATGATGAATAACAGTAGTTGGATGAAGTTTCTTAAGATAATTTGTCTGTATTCAACAGTGTCCATTTTGGCTTTCTCTCACCATTCTAAGCCTATTTTAGACACAGGAGGTGAATTGTCTTTCCAGGGGCTGGCAAACCTGAACTTCTGCACAGGAGACACTCAGAATAGTTCAAGATGATGAATTACAGTAGTTGGATGAAGTTTCTTAAGATAATTTGTCTGTATTCAACAGTGTCCATTTTGGCTTTCTCTCACCATTCTAAGCCTATTTTAGACACAGGAGGTGAAATGTGTTACCATGGACTGATAGACTTACATTTCCGCCCAGAAAACACTCAGAATAGTTCAAGATGATGAATTACATTAGTTGGATGAAGTTTCTTAAGATAATTTGTCTGTATTCAACAGTGTCCATTTTGACTTTCTCTCACCATTCTAATTCTCCATTCTAATTCACCATTCTCACCAGCCTATTTTAGACACAGGAGGTGAATTGTCTTTCCAGGGGCTGGCAAACCTGAACTTCTGCACAGGAAACACTCCGAATAGTTCAAGATGATGAATTACATTAGTAAGATCAAGTTTCTTAAGATAATTTGTCTGTATTCAACAGTGTCCATTTTGGCTTTCTCCCACCATTCTAAGCCTATTTTAGACACAGGAGGTGAGTTGTCTTTCCAGGGGCTGGCAAACCTGAACTTCTGTACAGGAAACACTCAGAATAGTTCAAGATGATGAATTACAGTAGTTGGATGAAGTTTCTTAAGATAATTTGTCTGTATTCAACAGTGTCCATTTTGGCTTTCTCTCACCATTCTAATTCTCCATTCTAATTCACCATTCTCACCAGCCTATTTTAGACACAGGAGGTGAATTGTCTTTCCAGGGGCTGGCAAATCTGAACTTCTACACAGGAAACACTCAGAATAGTTCAAGATGATGAATTACATTAGTAAGATCAAGTTTCTTAAGATAATTTGTCTGTATTCAACAGTGACCATTTTGGCTTTCTCCCACCATTCTAAGCCTATTTTAGACACAGGAGGTGAATTGTCTTTCCAGGGGCTGGCAAACCTGAACTTCTGTACAGGAAACACTCAGAATAGTTCAAGATGATGAATAACAGTAGTTGGATGAAGTTTCTTAAGATAATTTGTCTGTATTCAACAGTGTCCATTTTGGCTTTCTCTCACCATTCTAATTCTCCATTCTAATTCACCATTCTCACCAGCCTATTTTAGACACAGGAGGTGAATTGTCTTTCCAGGGGCTGGCAAACCTGAACTTCTGTACAGGAAACACTCAGAATAGTTCAAGATGATGAATTACAGTAGTTGGATGAAGTTTCTTAAGATAATTTGTCTGTATTCAACAGTGTCCATTTTGGCTTTCTCTCACCATTCTAATTCTCCATTCTAATTCACCATTCTCACCAGCCTATTTTAGAGTTTCTTAAGTTTCTTAAGATAATTTGTCTGTATTCAACAGTTTCCATTTTGACTTTCTCTCACCATTCTAAGCCTATTTTAGACACAGGAGGTGAAATGTGTTACCATGGACTGATAGACTTACATTTCCGCCCAGAAAACACTCAGAATAGTTCAAGATGATGAATTACATTAGTAAGATCAAGTTTCTTAAGATAATTTGTCTGTATTCAACAGTGTCCATTTTGACTTTCTCTCACCATTCTAAGCCTATTTTAGACACAGGAGGTGAATTGTCTTTCCAGGGGCTGGCAAACCTGAATTTCTGCACAGGAGACACTCAGAATAGTTCAAGATGATGAATTACAGTAGTTGGATGAAGTTTCTTAAGATAATTTGTCTGTATTCAACAGTGTCCATTTTGGCTTTCTCTCACCATTCTAATTCTCCATTCTAATTCACCATTCTCACCAGCCTATTTTAGACACAGGAGGTGAATTGTCTTTCCAGGGGCTGGCAAATCTGAACTTCTGCACAGGAAACACTCAGAATAGTTCAAGATGATGAATTACATTAGTAAGATCAAGTTTCTTAAGATAATTTGTCTGTATTCAACAGTGTCCATTTTGACTTTCTCTCACCATTCTAATTCTCCATTCTAATTCACCATTCTCACCAGCCTATTTTAGACACAGGAGGTGAATTGTCTTTCCAGGGGCTGGCAAACCTGAACTTCTGCACAGGAAACACTCCGAATAGTTCAAGATGATGAATTACATTAGTAAGATCAAGTTTCTTAAGATAATTTGTCTGTATTCAACAGTGTCCATTTTGACTTTCTCTCACCATTCTAATTCTCCATTCTAATTCACCATTCTCACCAGCCTATTTTAGACACAGGAGGTGAATTGTCTTTCCAGGGGCTGGCAAACCTGAACTTCTGCACAGGAAACACTCCGAATAGTTCAAGATGATGAATTACATTAGTAAGATCAAGTTTCTTAAGATAATTTGTCTGTATTCAACAGTGTCCATTTTGGCTTTCTCTCACCATTCTAATTCTCCATTCTAATTCACCATTCTCACCAGCCTATTTTAGACACAGGAGGTGAATTGTCTTTCCAGGGGCTGGCAAACCTGAACTTCTGTACAGGAAACACTCAGAATAGTTCAAGATGATGAATTACAGTAGTTGGATGAAGTTTCTTAAGATAATTTGTCTGTATTCAACAGTGTCCATTTTGGCTTTCTCTCACCATTCTAATTCTCCATTCTAATTCACCATTCTCACCAGCCTATTTTAGACACAGGAGGTGAATTGTCTTTCCAGGGGCTGGCAAACCTGAACTTCTGTACAGGAAACACTCAGAATAGTTCAAGATGATGAATTACAGTAGTTGGATGAAGTTTCTTAAGATAATTTGTCTGTATTCAACAGTGTCCATTTTGGCTTTCTCTCACCATTCTAATTCTCCATTCTAATTCACCATTCTCACCAGCCTATTTTAGACACAGGAGGTGAATTGTCTTTCCAGGGGCTGGCAAACCTGAACTTCTGTACAGGAAACACTCAGAATAGTTCAAGATGATGAATTACAGTAGTTGGATGAAGTTTCTTAAGATAATTTGTCTGTATTCAACAGTGTCCATTTTGGCTTTCTCTCACCATTCTAATTCTCCATTCTAATTCACCATTCTCACCAGCCTATTTTAGAGTTTCTTAAGTTTTTTAAGATAATTTGTCTGTATTCAACAGTTTCCATTTTGGCTTTCTCTCACCATTCTAAGCCTATTTTAGACACAGGAGGTGAAATGTGTTACCATGGACTGATAGACTTACATTTCCGCCCAGAAAACACTCAGAATAATTCAAGATGATGAATTACATTAGTAAGATCAAGTTTCTTAAGATAATTTGTCTGTATTCAACAGTGTCCATTTTGGCTTTCTCTCACCATTCTAAGCCTATTTTAGACACAGGAGGTGAATTGTCTTTCCAGGGGCTGGCAAACCTGAACTTCTGTACAGGAAACACTCAGAATAGTTCAAGATGATGAATAACAGTAGTTGGATGAAGTTTCTTAAGATAATTTGTCTGTATTCAACAGTGTCCATTTTGGCTTTCTCTCACCATTCTAAGCCTATTTTAGACACAGGAGGTGAAATGTGTTACCATGGACTGATAGACTTACATTTCCGCCCAGAAAACACTCAGAATAGTTAAAGATGATGAATTACATTAGTAAGATCAAGTTTCTTAAGATAATTTGTCTGTATTCAACAGTGTCCATTTTGACTTTCTCTCACCATTCTAAGCCTATTTTAGACACAGGAGGTGAATTGTCTTTCCAGGGGCTGGCAAAGCTGAACTTCTGTACAGGAGACACTCAGAATAGTTCAAGATGATGAATTACAGTAGTTGGATGAAGTTTCTTAAGATAATTTGTCTGTATTCAACAGTGTCCATTTTGGCTTTCTCTCACCATTCTAAGCCTATTTTAGACACAGGAGGTGAATTGTCTTTCCAGGGGCTGGCAAACCTGAACTTCTGTACAGGAGACACTCAGAATAGTTCAAGATGATGAATTACAGTAGTTGGATGAAGTTTCTTAAGATAATTTGTCTGTATTCAACAGTGTCCATTTTGGCTTTCTCTCACCATTCTAATTCTCCATTCTAATTCACCATTCTCACCAGCCTATTTTAGACACAGGAGGTGAATTGTCTTTCCAGGGGCTGGCAAACCTGAACTTCTGCACAGGAAACACTCCGAATAGTTCAAGATGATGAATAACAGTAGTTGGATGAAGTTTCTTAAGATAATTTGTCTGTATTCAACAGTGTCCATTTTGGCTTTCTCTCACCATTCTAAGCCTATTTTAGACACAGGAGGTGAAACGTGTTACCATGGACTGATAGACTTACATTTCCGCCCAGAAAACACTCAGAATAGTTCAAGATGATGAATTACAGTAGTTGGATGAAGTTTCTTAAGATAATTTGTCTGTATTCAACAGTGTCCATTTTGGCTTTCTCTCACCATTCTAAGCCTATTTTAGACACAGGAGGTGAATTGTCTTTCCAGGGGCTGGCAAAGCTGAACTTCTGGACAGGAAACACTCAGAATAGTTCAAGATGATGAATTACAGTAGTTGGATGAAGTTTCTTAAGATAATTTGTCTGTATTCAACAGTGTCCATTTTGGCTTTCTCTCACCATTCTAAGCCTATTTTAGACACAGGAGGTGAAATGTCTTTCCAGGGGCTGGCAAACCTGAACTTCTGCACAGGAAACACTCAGAATAGTTCAAGATGATGAATTACAGTAGTTGGATGAAGTTTCTTAAGATAATTTGTCTGTATTCAACAGTGTCCATTTTGGCTTTCTCTCACCATTCTAAGCGTATTTTAGACACAGGAGGTGAAATGTGTTACCATGGACTGAAAGACTTACATTTCCGCCCAGAAAACACTCAGAATAGTTCAAGATGATGAATTACATTAGTAAGATCAAGTTTCTTAAGATAATTTGTCTGTATTCAACAGTGTCCATTTTGGCTTTCTCTCACCATTCTAATTCTCCATTCTAATTCACCATTCTCACCAGCCTATTTTAGACACAGGAGGTGAATTGTCTTTCCAGGGGCTGGCAAACCTGAACTTCTGCACAGGAAACACTCCGAATAGTTCAAGATGATGAATTACATTAGTAAGATCAAGTTTCTTAAGATAATTTGTCTGTATTCAACAGTGTCCATTTTGGCTTTCTCCCACCATTCTAAGCCTATTTTAGACACAGGAGGTGAGTTGTCTTTCCAGGGGCTGGCAAACCTGAACTTCTGTACAGGAAACACTCAGAATAGTTCAAGATGATGAATAACAGTAGTTGGATGAAGTTTCTTAAGATAATTTGTCTGTATTCAACAGTATCCATTTTGGCTTTCTCTCACCATTCTAAGCCTATTTTAGACACAGGAGGTGAAATGTGTTACCATGGACTGATAGACTTACATTTCCGCCCAGAAAACACTCAGAATAGTTCAAGATGATGAATTACAGTAGTTGGATGAAGATTCTTAAGATAATTTGTGTGTATTCAACAGTGTCCATTTTGGCTTTCTCTCACCATTCTAAGCCTATTTTAGACACAGGAGGTGAATTGTCTTTCCAGGGGCTGGCAAACCTGAACTTCTGTACAGGAAACACTCAGAATAGTTCAAGATGATGAATTACAGTAGTTGGATGAAGTTTCTTAAGATAATTTGTCTGTATTCAACAGTGTCCATTTTGGCTTTCTCTCACCATTCTAATTCTCCATTCTAATTCACCATTCTCACCAGCCTATTTTAGACACAGGAGGTGAATTGTCTTTCCAGGGGCTGGCAAACCTGAACTTCTGTACAGGAAACACTCAGAATAGTTCAAGATGATGAATTACAGTAGTTGGATGAAGTTTCTTAAGATAATTTGTCTGTATTCAACAGTGTCCATTTTGGCTTTCTCTCACCATTCTAATTCTCCATTCTAATTCACCATTCTCACCAGCCTATTTTAGACACAGGAGGTGAATTGTCTTTCCAGGGGCTGGCAAACCTGAACTTCTGTACAGGAAACACTCAGAATAGTTCAAGATGATGAATTACAGTAGTTGGATGAAGTTTCTTAAGATAATTTGTCTGTATTCAACAGTGTCCATTTTGGCTTTCTCTCACCATTCTAATTCTCCATTCTAATTCACCATTCTCACCAGCCTATTTTAGAGTTTCTTAAGTTTTTTAAGATAATTTGTCTGTATTCAACAGTTTCCATTTTGGCTTTCTCTCACCATTCTAAGCCTATTTTAGACACAGGAGGTGAAATGTGTTACCATGGACTGATAGACTTACATTTCCGCCCAGAAAACACTCAGAATAGTTCAAGATGATGAATTACATTAGTAAGATCAAGTTTCTTAAGATAATTTGTCTGTATTCAACAGTGTCCATTTTGGCTTTCTCTCACCATTCTAAGCCTATTTTAGACACAGGAGGTGAATTGTCTTTCCAGGGGCTGGCAAACCTGAACTTCTGTACAGGAAACACTCAGAATAGTTCAAGATGATGAATAACAGTAGTTGGATGAAGTTTCTTAAGATAATTTGTCTGTATTCAACAGTGTCCATTTTGGCTTTCTCTCACCATTCTAAGCCTATTTTAGACACAGGAGGTGAAATGTGTTACCATGGACTGATAGACTTACATTTCCGCCCAGAAAACACTCAGAATAGTTAAAGATGATGAATTACATTAGTAAGATCAAGTTTCTTAAGATAATTTGTCTGTATTCAACAGTGTCCATTTTGACTTTCTCTCACCATTCTAAGCCTATTTTAGACACAGGAGGTGAATTGTCTTTCCAGGGGCTGGCAAAGCTGAACTTCTGTACAGGAGACACTCAGAATAGTTCAAGATGATGAATTACAGTAGTTGGATGAAGTTTCTTAAGATAATTTGTCTGTATTCAACAGTGTCCATTTTGGCTTTCTCTCACCATTCTAAGCCTATTTTAGACACAGGAGGTGAATTGTCTTTCCAGGGGCTGGCAAACCTGAACTTCTGTACAGGAGACACTCAGAATAGTTCAAGATGATGAATTACAGTAGTTGGATGAAGTTTCTTAAGATAATTTGTCTGTATTCAACAGTGTCCATTTTGGCTTTCTCTCACCATTCTAATTCTCCATTCTAATTCACCATTCTCACCAGCCTATTTTAGACACAGGAGGTGAATTGTCTTTCCAGGGGCTGGCAAACCTGAACTTCTGCACAGGAAACACTCCGAATAGTTCAAGATGATGAATTACATTAGTAAGATCAAGTTTTTTAAGATAATTTGTCTGTATTCAACAGTGTCCATTTTGGCTTTCTCCCACCATTCTAAGCCTATTTTAGACACAGGAGGTGAATTGTCTTTCCAGGGGCTGGCAAACCTGAACTTCTGTACAGGAAACACTCAGAATAGTTCAAGATGATGAATAACAGTAGTTGGATGAAGTTTCTTAAGATAATTTGTCTGTATTCAACAGTGTCCATTTTGGCTTTCTCTCACCATTCTAAGCCTATTTTAGACACAGGAGGTGAAATGTGTTACCATGGACTGATAGACTTACATTTCCGCCCAGAAAACACTCAGAATAGTTCAAGATGATGAATTACAGTAGTTGGATGAAGTTTCTTAAGATAATTTGTCTGTATTCAACAGTGTCCATTTTGGCTTTCTCTCACCATTCTAAGCCTATTTTAGACACAGGAGGTGAAATGTCTTTCCAGGGGCTGGCAAACCTGAACTTCTGCACAGGAAACACTCAGAATAGTTCAAGATGATGAATTACAGTAGTTGGATGAAGTTTCTTAAGATAATTTGTCTGTATTCAACAGTGTCCATTTTGGCTTTCTCTCACCATTCTAAGCCTATTTATGACACAGGAGGTGAAATGTGTTACCATGGACTGATAGACTTACATTTCCGCCCAGAAAACACCCAGAATAGTTAAAGATGATGAATTACATTAGTAAGATCAAGTTTCTTAAGATAATTTGTCTGTATTCAACAGTGTCCATTTTGGCTTTCTCCCACCATTCTAAGCCTATTTTAGACACAGGAGGTGAATTGTCTTTCCAGGGGCTGGCAAACCTGAACTTCTGTACAGGAAACACTCAGAATAGTTCAAGATGATGAATAACAGTAGTTGGATGAAGTTTCTTAAGATAATTTGTCTGTATTCAACAGTGTCCATTTTGGCTTTCTCTCACCATTCTAAGCGTATTTTAGACACAGGAGGTGAAATGTGTTACCATGGACTGAAAGACTTACATTTCCGCCCAGAAAACACTCAGAATAGTTCAAGATGATGAATTACATTAGTAAGATCAAGTTTCTTAAGATAATTTGTCTGTATTCAACAGTGTCCATTTTGGCTTTCTCTCACCATTCTAATTCTCCATTCTAATTCACCATTCTCACCAGCCTATTTTAGACACAGGAGGTGAATTGTCTTTCCAGGGGCTGGCAAACCTGAACTTCTGCACAGGAAACACTCCGAATAGTTCAAGATGATGAATTACATTAGTAAGATCAAGTTTCTTAAGATAATTTGTCTGTATTCAACAGTGTCCATTTTGGCTTTCTCCCACCATTCTAAGCCTATTTTAGACACAGGAGGTGAGTTGTCTTTCCAGGGGCTGGCAAACCTGAACTTCTGTACAGGAAACACTCAGAATAGTTCAAGATGATGAATAACAGTAGTTGGATGAAGTTTCTTAAGATAATTTGTCTGTATTCAACAGTATCCATTTTGGCTTTCTCTCACCATTCTAAGCCTATTTTAGACACAGGAGGTGAAATGTGTTACCATGGACTGATAGACTTACATTTCCGCCCAGAAAACACTCAGAATAGTTCAAGATGATGAATTACAGTAGTTGGATGAAGATTCTTAAGATAATTTGTGTGTATTCAACAGTGTCCATTTTGGCTTTCTCTCACCATTCTAAGCCTATTTTAGACACAGGAGGTGAATTGTCTTTCCAGGGGCTGGCAAACCTGAACTTCTGTACAGGAAACACTCAGAATAGTTCAAGATGATGAATTACAGTAGTTGGATGAAGTTTCTTAAGATAATTTGTCTGTATTCAACAGTGTCCATTTTGGCTTTCTCTCACCATTCTAATTCTCCATTCTAATTCACCATTCTCACCAGCCTATTTTAGACACAGGAGGTGAATTGTCTTTCCAGGGGCTGGCAAACCTGAACTTCTGTACAGGAAACACTCAGAATAGTTCAAGATGATGAATTACAGTAGTTGGATGAAGTTTCTTAAGATAATTTGTCTGTATTCAACAGTGTCCATTTTGGCTTTCTCTCACCATTCTAATTCTCCATTCTAATTCACCATTCTCACCAGCCTATTTTAGACACAGGAGGTGAATTGTCTTTCCAGGGGCTGGCAAACCTGAACTTCTGTACAGGAAACACTCAGAATAGTTCAAGATGATGAATTACAGTAGTTGGATGAAGTTTCTTAAGATAATTTGTCTGTATTCAACAGTGTCCATTTTGGCTTTCTCTCACCATTCTAAGCCTATTTATGACACAGGAGGTGAAATGTGTTACCATGGACTGATAGACTTACATTTCCGCCCAGAAAACACCCAGAATAGTTAAAGATGATGAATTACATTAGTAAGATCAAGTTTCTTAAGATAATTTGTCTGTATTCAACAGTGTCCATTTTGGCTTTCTCCCACCATTCTAAGCCTATTTTAGACACAGGAGGTGAATTGTCTTTCCAGGGGCTGGCAAACCTGAACTTCTGTACAGGAAACACTCAGAATAGTTCAAGATGATGAATAACAGTAGTTGGATGAAGTTTCTTAAGATAATTTGTCTGTATTCAACAGTGTCCATTTTGGCTTTCTCTCACCATTCTAAGCGTATTTTAGACACAGGAGGTGAAATGTGTTACCATGGACTGAAAGACTTACATTTCCGCCCAGAAAACACTCAGAATAGTTCAAGATGATGAATTACATTAGTAAGATCAAGTTTCTTAAGATAATTTGTCTGTATTCAACAGTGTCCATTTTGGCTTTCTCTCACCATTCTAATTCTCCATTCTAATTCACCATTCTCACCAGCCTATTTTAGACACAGGAGGTGAATTGTCTTTCCAGGGGCTGGCAAACCTGAACTTCTGCACAGGAAACACTCCGAATAGTTCAAGATGATGAATTACATTAGTAAGATCAAGTTTCTTAAGATAATTTGTCTGTATTCAACAGTGTCCATTTTGGCTTTCTCCCACCATTCTAAGCCTATTTTAGACACAGGAGGTGAGTTGTCTTTCCAGGGGCTGGCAAACCTGAACTTCTGTACAGGAAACACTCAGAATAGTTCAAGATGATGAATAACAGTAGTTGGATGAAGTTTCTTAAGATAATTTGTCTGTATTCAACAGTATCCATTTTGGCTTTCTCTCACCATTCTAAGCCTATTTTAGACACAGGAGGTGAAATGTGTTACCATGGACTGATAGACTTACATTTCCGCCCAGAAAACACTCAGAATAGTTCAAGATGATGAATTACAGTAGTTGGATGAAGATTCTTAAGATAATTTGTGTGTATTCAACAGTGTCCATTTTGGCTTTCTCTCACCATTCTAAGCCTATTTTAGACACAGGAGGTGAATTGTCTTTCCAGGGGCTGGCAAACCTGAACTTCTGTACAGGAAACACTCAGAATAGTTCAAGATGATGAATTACAGTAGTTGGATGAAGTTTCTTAAGATAATTTGTCTGTATTCAACAGTGTCCATTTTGGCTTTCTCTCACCATTCTAATTCTCCATTCTAATTCACCATTCTCACCAGCCTATTTTAGACACAGGAGGTGAATTGTCTTTCCAGGGGCTGGCAAACCTGAACTTCTGTACAGGAAACACTCAGAATAGTTCAAGATGATGAATTACAGTAGTTGGATGAAGTTTCTTAAGATAATTTGTCTGTATTCAACAGTGTCCATTTTGGCTTTCTCTCACCATTCTAATTCTCCATTCTAATTCACCATTCTCACCAGCCTATTTTAGACACAGGAGGTGAATTGTCTTTCCAGGGGCTGGCAAACCTGAACTTCTGTACAGGAAACACTCAGAATAGTTCAAGATGATGAATTACAGTAGTTGGATGAAGTTTCTTAAGATAATTTGTCTGTATTCAACAGTGTCCATTTTGGCTTTCTCTCACCATTCTAATTCTCCATTCTAATTCACCATTCTCACCAGCCTATTTTAGAGTTTCTTAAGTTTTTTAAGATAATTTGTCTGTATTCAACAGTTTCCATTTTGGCTTTCTCTCACCATTCTAAGCCTATTTTAGACACAGGAGGTGAAATGTGTTACCATGGACTGATAGACTTACATTTCCGCCCAGAAAACACTCAGAATAGTTCAAGATGATGAATTACATTAGTAAGATCAAGTTTCTTAAGATAATTTGTCTGTATTCAACAGTGTCCATTTTGGCTTTCTCTCACCATTCTAAGCCTATTTTAGACACAGGAGGTGAATTGTCTTTCCAGGGGCTGGCAAACCTGAACTTCTGTACAGGAAACACTCAGAATAGTTCAAGATGATGAATAACAGTAGTTGGATGAAGTTTCTTAAGATAATTTGTCTGTATTCAACAGTGTCCATTTTGGCTTTCTCTCACCATTCTAAGCCTATTTTAGACACAGGAGGTGAAATGTGTTACCATGGACTGATAGACTTACATTTCCGCCCAGAAAACACTCAGAATAGTTAAAGATGATGAATTACATTAGTAAGATCAAGTTTCTTAAGATAATTTGTCTGTATTCAACAGTGTCCATTTTGACTTTCTCTCACCATTCTAAGCCTATTTTAGACACAGGAGGTGAATTGTCTTTCCAGGGGCTGGCAAAGCTGAACTTCTGTACAGGAGACACTCAGAATAGTTCAAGATGATGAATTACAGTAGTTGGATGAAGTTTCTTAAGATAATTTGTCTGTATTCAACAGTGTCCATTTTGGCTTTCTCTCACCATTCTAAGCCTATTTTAGACACAGGAGGTGAATTGTCTTTCCAGGGGCTGGCAAACCTGAACTTCTGTACAGGAGACACTCAGAATAGTTCAAGATGATGAATTACAGTAGTTGGATGAAGTTTCTTAAGATAATTTGTCTGTATTCAACAGTGTCCATTTTGGCTTTCTCTCACCATTCTAATTCTCCATTCTAATTCACCATTCTCACCAGCCTATTTTAGACACAGGAGGTGAATTGTCTTTCCAGGGGCTGGCAAACCTGAACTTCTGCACAGGAAACACTCCGAATAGTTCAAGATGATGAATTACATTAGTAAGATCAAGTTTTTTAAGATAATTTGTCTGTATTCAACAGTGTCCATTTTGGCTTTCTCCCACCATTCTAAGCCTATTTTAGACACAGGAGGTGAATTGTCTTTCCAGGGGCTGGCAAACCTGAACTTCTGTACAGGAAACACTCAGAATAGTTCAAGATGATGAATTACAGTAGTTGGATGAAGTTTCTTAAGATAATTTGTCTGTATTCAACAGTGTCCATTTTGGCTTTCTCTCACCATTCTAAGCCTATTTTAGACACAGGAGGTGAAATGTGTTACCATGGACTGATAGACTTACATTTCCGCCCAGAAAACACTCAGAATAGTTCAAGATGATGAATTACAGTAGTTGGATGAAGTTTCTTAAGATAATTTGTCTGTATTCAACAGTGTCCATTTTGGCTTTCTCTCACCATTCTAAGCCTATTTTAGACACAGGAGGTGAAATGTCTTTCCAGGGGCTGGCAAACCTGAACTTCTGCACAGGAAACACTCAGAATAGTTCAAGATGATGAATTACAGTAGTTGGATGAAGTTTCTTAAGATAATTTGTCTGTATTCAACAGTGTCCATTTTGGCTTTCTCTCACCATTCTAAGCCTATTTATGACACAGGAGGTGAAATGTGTTACCATGGACTGATAGACTTACATTTCCGCCCAGAAAACACCCAGAATAGTTAAAGATGATGAATTACATTAGTAAGATCAAGTTTCTTAAGATAATTTGTCTGTATTCAACAGTGTCCATTTTGGCTTTCTCCCACCATTCTAAGCCTATTTTAGACACAGGAGGTGAATTGTCTTTCCAGGGGCTGGCAAACCTGAACTTCTGTACAGGAAACACTCAGAATAGTTCAAGATGATGAATAACAGTAGTTGGATGAAGTTTCTTAAGATAATTTGTCTGTATTCAACAGTGTCCATTTTGGCTTTCTCTCACCATTCTAAGCCTATTTTAGACACAGGAGGTGAAATGTGTTACCATGGACTGATAGACTTACATTTCCGCCCAGAAAACAGTCAGAATAGTTAAAGATGATGAATTACATTAGTAAGATCAAGTTTCTTAAGATAATTTGTCTGTATTCAACAGTGTCCATTTTGGCTTTCTCTCACCATTCTAAGCCTATTTTAGACACAGGAGGTGAATTGTCTTTCCAGGGGCTGGCAAACCTGAACTTCTGTACAGGAAACACTCAGAATAGTTCAAGATGATGAATTACAGTAGTTGGATGAAGTTTCTTAAGATAATTTGTCTGTATTCAACAGTGTCCATTTTGGCTTTCTCTCACCATTCTAATTCTCCATTCTAATTCACCATTCTCACCAGCCTATTTTAGACACAGGAGGTGAATTGTCTTTCCAGGGGCTGGCAAACCTGAACTTCTGTACAGGAAACACTCAGAATAGTTCAAGATGATGAATTACAGTAGTTGGATGAAGTTTCTTAAGATAATTTGTCTGTATTCAACAGTGTCCATTTTGGCTTTCTCTCACCATTCTAATTCTCCATTCTAATTCACCATTCTCACCAGCCTATTTTAGACACAGGAGGTGAATTGTCTTTCCAGGGGCTGGCAAACCTGAACTTCTGTACAGGAAACACTCAGAATAGTTCAAGATGATGAATTACAGTAGTTGGATGAAGTTTCTTAAGATCATTTGTCTGTATTCAACAGTGTCCATTTTGGCTTTCTCTCACCATTCTAATTCTCCATTCTAAGTCACCATTCTCACCAGCCTATTTTAGAGTTTCTTAAGTTTTTTAAGATAATTTGTCTGTATTCAACAGTTTCCATTTTGGCTTTCTCTCACCATTCTAAGCCTATTTTAGACACAGGAGGTGAAATGTGTTACCATGGACTGATAGACTTACATTTCCGCCCAGAAAACACTCAGAATAGTTCAAGATGATGAATTACATTAGTAAGATCAAGTTTCTTAAGATAATTTGTCTGTATTCAACAGTGTCCATTTTGGCTTTCTCTCACCATTCTAAGCCTATTTTAGACACAGGAGGTGAATTGTCTTTCCAGGGGCTGGCAAACCTGAACTTCTGTACAGGAAACACTCAGAATAGTTCAAGATGATGAATAACAGTAGTTGGATGAAGTTTCTTAAGATAATTTGTCTGTATTCAACAGTGTCCATTTTGGCTTTCTCTCACCATTCTAAGCCTATTTTAGACACAGGAGGTGAAATGTGTTACCATGGACTGATAGACTTACATTTCTGCCCAGAAAACACTCAGAATAGTTAAAGATGATGAATTACATTAGTAAGATCAAGTTTCTTAAGATAATTTGTCTGTATTCAACAGTGTCCATTTTGACTTTCTCTCACCATTCTAAGCCTATTTTAGACACAGGAGGTGAATTGTCTTTCCAGGGGCTGGCAAAGCTGAACTTCTGTACAGGAGACACTCAGAATAGTTCAAGATGATGAATTACAGTAGTTGGATGAAGTTTCTTAAGATAATTTGTCTGTATTCAACAGTGTCCATTTTGGCTTTCTCTCACCATTCTAAGCCTATTTTAGACACAGGAGGTGAATTGTCTTTCCAGGGGCTGGCAAACCTGAACTTCTGTACAGGAGACACTCAGAATAGTTCAAGATGATGAATTACAGTAGTTGGATGAAGTTTCTTAAGATAATTTGTCTGTATTCAACAGTGTCCATTTTGGCTTTCTCTCACCATTCTAATTCTCCATTCTAATTCACCATTCTCACCAGCCTATTTTAGACACAGGAGGTGAATTGTCTTTCCAGGGGCTGGCAAACCTGAACTTCTGCACAGGAAACACTCCGAATAGTTCAAGATGATGAATTACATTAGTAAGATCAAGTTTCTTAAGATAATTTGTCTGTATTCAACAGTGTCCATTTTGGCTTTCTCCCACCATTCTAAGCCTATTTTAGACACAGGAGGTGAATTGTCTTTCCAGGGGCTGGCAAACCTGAACTTCTGTACAGGAAACACTCAGAATAGTTCAAGATGATGAATAACAGTAGTTGGATGAAGTTTCTTAAGATAATTTGTCTGTATTCAACAGTGTCCATTTTGGCTTTCTCTCACCATTCTAAGCCTATTTTAAACACAGGAGGTGAAATGTGTTACCATGGACTGATAGACTTACATTTCCGCCCAGAAAACACTCAGAATAGTTCAAGATGATGAATTACAGTAGTTGGATGAAGTTTCTTAAGATAATTTGTCTGTATTCAACAGTGTCCATTTTGGCTTTCTCTCACCATTCTAAGCCTATTTTAGACACAGGAGGTGAAATGTCTTTCCAGGGGCTGGCAAACCTGAACTTCTGCACAGGAAACACTCAGAATAGTTCAAGATGATGAATTACAGTAGTTGGATGAAGTTTCTTAAGATAATTTGTCTGTATTCAACAGTGTCCATTTTGGCTTTCTCCCACCATTCTAAGCCTATTTTAGACACAGGAGGTGAATTGTCTTTCGAGGGGCTGGCAAACCTGAACTTCTGTACAGGAAACACTCAGAATAGTTCAAGATGATGAATTACAGTAGTTGGATGAAGTTTCTTAAGATAATTTGTCTGTATTCAACAGTGTCCATTTTGGCTTTCTCTCACCATTCTAAGCCTATTTTAGACACAGGAGGTGAAATGTGTTACCATGGACTGATAAACTTACATTTCCGCCCAGAAAACACTCAGAATAGTTAAAGATGATGAATTACATTAGTAAGATCAAGTTTCTTAAGATAATTTGTCTGTATTCAACAGTGTCCATTTTGGCTTTCTCCCACCATTCTAAGCCTATTTTAGACACAGGAGGTGAATTGTCTTTCGAGGGGCTGGCAAACCTGAACTTCTGTACAGGAAACACTCAGAATAGTTCAAGATGATGAATTACAGTAGTTGGATGAAGTTTCTTAAGATAATTTGTCTGTATTCAACAGTGTCCATCTTGGCTTTCTCTCACCATTCTAAGCCTATTTTAGACACAGGAGGTGAATTGTCTTTCCAGGGGCTGGCAAACCTGAACTTCTGTACAGGAGACACTCAGAATAGTTCAAGATGATGAATTACAGTAGTTGGATGAAGTTTCTTAAGATAATTTGTCTGTATTCAACAGTGTCCATTTTGGCTTTCTCTCACCATTCTAATTCTCCATTCTAATTCACCATTCTCACCAGCCTATTTTAGACACAGGAGGTGAATTGTCTTTCCAGGGGCTGGCAAACCTGAACTTCTGCACAGGAAACACTCCGAATAGTTCAAGATGATGAATTACATTAGTAAGATCAAGTTTCTTAAGATAATTTGTCTGTATTCAACAGTGTCCATTTTGGCTTTCTCCCACCATTCTAAGCCTATTTTAGACACAGGAGGTGAATTGTCTTTCCAGGGGCTGGCAAACCTGAACTTCTGTACAGGAGACACTCAGAATAGTTCAAGATGATGAATTACAGTAGTTGGATGAAGTTTCTTAAGATAATTTGTCTGTATTCAACAGTGTCCATTTTGGCTTTCTCTCACCATTCTAATTCTCCATTCTAATTCACCATTCTCACCAGCCTATTTTAGACACAGGAGGTGAATTGTCTTTCCAGGGGCTGGCAAATCTGAACTTCTGCACAGGAAACACTCAGAATAGTTCAAGATGATGAATTACATTAGTAAGATCAAGTTTCTTAAGATAATTTGTCTGTATTCAACAGTGTCCATTTTGGCTTTCTCTCACCATTCTAAGCCTATTTAAGACACAGGAGGTGAAATGTGTTACCATGGACTGATAGACTTACATTTCCGCCCAGAAAACACCCAGAATAGTTAAAGATGATGAATTACATTAGTAAGATCAAGTTTCTTAAGATAATTTGTCTGTATTCAACAGTGTCCATTTTGGCTTTCTCCCACCATTCTAAGCCTATTTTAGACACAGGAGGTGAATTGTCTTTCCAGGGGCTGGCAAACCTGAACTTCTGTACAGGAAACACTCAGAATAGTTCAAGATGATGAATAACAGTAGTTGGATGACGTTTCTTAAGATAATTTGTCTGTATTCAACAGTGTCCATTTTGGCTTTCTCTCACCATTCTAAGCCTATTTAAGACACAGGAGGTGAAATGTGTTACCATGGACTGATAGACTTACATTTCCGCCCAGAAAACACCCAGAATAGTTAAAGATGATGAATTACATTAGTAAGATCAAGTTTCTTAAGATAATTTGTCTGTATTCAACAGTGTCCATTTTGGCTTTCTCCCACCATTCTAAGCCTATTTTAGACACAGGAGGTGAATTGTCTTTCCAGGGGCTGGCAAACCTGAACTTCTGTACAGGAAACACTCAGAATAGTTCAAGATGATGAATAACAGTAGTTGGATGACGTTTCTTAAGATAATTTGTCTGTATTCAACAGTGTCCATTTTGGCTTTCTCTCACCATTCTAAGCCTATTTTAGACACAGGAGGTGAAATGTGTTACCATGGACTGAAAGACTTACATTTCCGCCCAGAAAACACTCAGAATAGTTCAAGATGATGAATTACAGTAGTTGGATGAAGTTTCTTAAGATAATTTGTGTGTATTCAACAGTGTCCATTTTGGCTTTCTCTCACCATTCTAAGCCTATTTTAGACACAGGAGGTGAAATGTCTTTTCAGGGGCTGGCAAACCTGAACTTCTGTACAGGAAACACTCAGAATAGTTCAAGATGATGAATTACATTAGTAAGATGAAGTTTCTTAAGATAATTTGTCTGTATTCAACAGTGTCCATTTTGGCTTTCTCTCACCATTCTAAGCCTATTTTAGACACAGGAGGTGAAATGTGTTACCATGGACTGATAGACTTACATTTCCGCCCAGAAAACACTCAGAATAGTTAAAGATGATGAATTACATTAGTAAGATCAAGTTTCTTAAGATAATTTGTCTGTATTCAACAGTGTCCATTTTGGCTTTCTCTCACCATTCTAAGCCTATTTTAGACACAGGAGGTGAAATGTGTTACCATGGACTGATAGACTTACATTTCCGCCCAGAAACCACTCAGAATAGTTAAAGATGATAAATTACATTAGTAAGATCAAGTTTCTTAAGATAATTTGTCTGTATTCAACAGTGTCCATTTTGGCTTTCTCCCACCATTCTTAGGCCTATTTTAGACACAGGAGGTGAATTGTCTTTCCAGGGGCTGGCAAACCTGAACTTCTGTACAGGAAACACTCAGAATAGTTCAAGATGATGAATTACAGTAGTTGGATGAAGTTTCTTAAAATAATTTGTCTGTATTCAACAGTGTCCATTTTGGCTTTCTCCCACCATTCTAAGCCTATTTTAGACACAGGAGGTGAATTGTCTTTCGAGGGGCTGGCAAACCTGAACTTCTGTACAGGAAACACTCAGAATAGTTCAAGATGATGAATTACAGTAGTTGGATGAAGTTTCTTAAGATAATTTGTCTGTATTCAACAGTGTCCATCTTGGCTTTCTCTCACCATTCTAAGCCTATTTTAGACACAGGAGGTGAATTGTCTTTCCAGGGGCTGGCAAACCTGAACTTCTGTACAGGAGACACTCAGAATAGTTCAAGATGATGAATTACAGTAGTTGGATGAAGTTTCTTAAGATAATTTGTCTGTATTCAACAGTGTCCATTTTGGCTTTCTCTCACCATTCTAATTCTCCATTCTAATTCACCATTCTCACCAGCCTATTTTAGACACAGGAGGTGAATTGTCTTTCCAGGGGCTGGCAAACCTGAACTTCTGCACAGGAAACACTCAGAATAGTTCAAGATGATGAATTACATTAGTAAGATCAAGTTTCTTAAGATAATTTGTCTGTATTCAACAGTGTCCATTTTGGCTTTCTCCCACCATTCTAAGCCTATTTTAGACACAGGAGGTGAATTGTCTTTCCAGGGGCTGGCAAACCTGAACTTCTGTACAGGAGACACTCAGAATAGTTCAAGATGATGAATTACAGTAGTTGGATGAAGTTTCTTAAGATAATTTGTCTGTATTCAACAGTGTCCATTTTGGCTTTCTCTCACCATTCTAATTCTCCATTCTAATTCACCATTCTCACCAGCCTATTTTAGACACAGGAGGTGAATTGTCTTTCCAGGGGCTGGCAAATCTGAACTTCTGCACAGGAAACACTCAGAATAGTTCAAGATGATGAATTACATTAGTAAGATCAAGTTTCTTAAGATAATTTGTGTGTATTCAACAGTGTCCATTTTGGCTTTCTCCCACCATTCTAAGCCTATTTTAGACACAGGAGGTGAATTGTCTTTCCAGGGGCTGGCAAACCTGAACTTCTGTACAAGAAACACTCAGAATAGTTCAAGATGATGAATAACAGTAGTTGGATGAAGTTTCTTAAGATAATTTGTCTGTATTCAACAGTGTCCATTTTGGCTTTCTCTCACCATTCTAAGCCTATTTTAGACACAGGAGGTGAAATGTGTTACCATGGACTGATAGACTTACATTTCCGCCCAGAAAACACTCAGAATAGTTCAAGATGATGAATTACAGTAGTTGGATGAAGTTTCTTAAGATAATTTGTCTGTATTCAACAGTGTCCATTTTGGCTTTCTCTCACCATTCTAATTCTCCATTCTAATTCACCATTCTCACCAGCCTATTTTAGACACAGGAGGTGAATTGCCTTTCCAGGGGCTGGGAAACCTAAACTTCTGCACAGGAAACACTCCGAATAGTTCAAGATGATGAATTACATTAGTAAGATCAAGTTTCTTAAGATAATTTGTCTGTATTCAACAGTGTCCATTTTGGCTTTCTCCCACCATTCTAAGCCTATTTTAGACACAAGAGGTGAGTTGTCTTTCCAGGGGCTGGCAAACCTGAACTTCTGTACAGGAAACACTCAGAATAGTTCAAGATGATGAATAACAGTAGTTGGATGAAGTTTCTTAAGATAATTTGTCTGTTTTCAACAGTGTCCATTTTGGCTTTCTCTCACCATTCTAAGCCTATTTTAGACACAGGAGGTGAAATGTGTTACCATGGACTGAAAGACTTACATTTCCGCCCAGAAAACACTCAGAATAGTTCAAGATGATGAATTACAGTAGTTGGATGAAGTTTCTTAAGATAATTTGTCTGCATTCAACAGTGTCCATTTTGGCTTTCTCTCACCATTCTAAGTCTATCTTGGACACAGGAGGTGAATTATCTTTACAGGGGCTGGCAAACCTGAACTTCTGTACAGGAAACACTCAGAATAGTTAAAGATGTTGAATTACATTAGTAAGATGAAGTTTCTTAAGATAATTTGTCTCTTTTCAACAGTGTCCATTTTGGCTTTCTCTCACCATTCTAAGTCTATCTTGGACACAGGAGGTGAAATATGTTACCATGGACTGATACACTTACATTTCTGCCCAGAAAACACTCAGAATAGTTAAAGATGATGAATCACATTAGTTGGATGAAGTTTCTTAAGATAATTTGTCTGTATTCAACAGTGTCCAATTTGGCTTTCTCTCACCATTCTAAGCCTATTTTGGACACAGGAGGTGAAATATGTTACCATGGACTGATAGACTTACATTTCTGCCCAGAAAACACTCAGAATAGTTAAAGATGATGAATCACATTAGTTGGATGAAGTTTCTTAAGATAATTTGTCTGTATTCAACAGTGTCCATTTTGGCTTTCTCTCACCATTCTAAGTCTATCTTGGACACAGGAGGTGAAATATGTTACCATGGACTGATAGACTTACATTTCTGCCCAGAAAACACTCAGAATAGTTAAAGATGATGAATCACATTAGTTGGATGAAGTTTCTTAAGATAATTTGTTTGTATTCAACAGTGTCCATTTTGGCTTTCTCTCACCATTCTAAGTCTGTCTTGGACACAGGAGGTGAATTATCTTTCCAGGGGCTGGCAAACCTGAACTTCTGTACAGGAAACACTCAGAATAGTTAAAGATGTTGAATTACATTAGTAAGATGAAGTTTCTTAAGATAATTTGTCTGTTTTCAACAGTGTCCATTTTGGCTTTCTCTCACCATTCTAAGTCTATCTTGGACACAGGAGGTGAAATATGTTACCATGGACTGATAGACTTACATTTCTGCCCAGAAAACACTCAGAATAGTTAAAGATGATGAATCACATTAGTTGGATGAAGTTTCTTAAGATAATTTGTCTGTATTCAACAGTGTCCATTTGGGCTTTCTCTCACCATTCTAAGTCTATCTTGGACACAGGAGGTGAAATGTTACCATGGACTGATAGACTTACATTTCTGCCCAGAAAACACTCAGAATAGTTAAAGATGATGAATCACATTAGTTGGATGAAGTTTCTTAAGATAATTTGTCTGTATTCAACAGTGTCCATTTTGGCTTTCTCTCACCATTCTAAGCCTATTTTGGACACAGGAGGTGAAATATGTTACCATGGACTGATAGACTTACATTTCTGCCCAGAAAACACTCAGAATAGTTAAAGATGATGAATCACATTAGTTGGATGAAGTTTCTTAAGATAATTTGTCTGTATTCAACAGTGTCCATTTTGGCTTTCTCTCACCATTCTAAGTCTATCTTGGACACAGGAGGTGAAATATGTTACCATGGACTGATAGACTTACATTTCTGCCCAGAAAACACTCAGAATAGTTAAAGATGATGAATCACATTAGTTGGATGAAGTTTCTTAAGATAATTTGTTTGTATTCAACAGTGTCCATTTTGGCTTTCTCTCACCATTCTAAGTCTATCTTGGACACAGGAGGTGAATTATCTTTCCAGGGGCTGGCAAACCTGAACTTCTGTACAGGAAACACTCAGAATAGTTAAAGATGTTGAATTACATTAGTAAGATGAAGTTTCTTAAGATAATTTGTCTGTATTCAACAGTGTCCATTTTGGCTTTCTCTCACCATTCTAAGCCTATTTTAGACACAGGAGGTGAAATGTGTTACCATGGACTGAAAGACTTACATTTCCGCCCAGAAAACACTCAGAATAGTTCAAGATGATGAATTACAGTAGTTGGATGAAGTTTCTTAAGATAATTTGTGTGTATTCAACAGTGTCCATTTTGGCTTTCTCTCACCATTCTAAGCCTATTTTAGACACAGGAGGTGAAATGTGTTACCATGGACTGATAGACTTACATTTCCGCCCAGAAAACACTCAGAATAGTTAAAGATGATGAATTACATTAGTAAGATCAAGTTTCTTAAGATAATTTGTCTGTATTCAACAGTGTCCATTTTGGCTTTCTCTCACCATTCTAAGCCTATTTTAGACACAGGAGGTGAAATGTGTTACCATGGACTGATAGACTTACATTTCCGCCCAGAAAACACTCAGAATAGTTAAAGATGATAAATTACATTAGTAAGATGAAGTTTCTTAAGATAATTTGTCTGTATTCAACAGTGTCCATTTTGGCTTTCTCCCACCATTCTTAGGCCTATTTTAGACACAGGAGGTGAATTGTCTTTCCAGGGGCTGGCAAACCTGAACTTCTGTACAGGAAACACTCCGAATAGTTCAAGATGATGAATTACATTAGTAAGATCAAGTTTCTTAAGATAATTTGTCTGTATTCAACAGTGTCCATTTTGGCTTTCTCCCACCATTCTAAGCCTATTTTAGACACAGGAGGTGAGTTGTCTTTCCAGGGGCTGGCAAACCTGAACTTCTGTACAGGAAACACTCAGAATAGTTCAAGATGATGAATTACAGTAGTTGGATGAAGTTTCTTAAGATAATTTGTCTGTATTCAACAGTGTCCATTTTGGCTTTCTCTCACCATTCTAATTCTCCATTCTAATTCACCATTCTCACCAGCCTATTTTAGACACAAGAGGTGAATTGTCTTTCCAGGGGCTGGCAAACCTGAACTTCTGTACAGGAAACACTCAGAATAGTTCAAGATGATGAATAACAGTAGTTGGATGAAGTTTCTTAAGATAATTTGTCTGTATTCAACAGTGTCCATTTTGGCTTTCTCTCACCATTCTAAGCCTATTTTAGACACAGGAGGTGAAATGTGTTACCATGGACTGATAGACTTACATTTCCGCCCAGAAAACACTCAGAATAGTTCAAGATGATGAATTACATTAGTTGGATGAAGTTTCTTAAGATAATTTGTCTGTATTCAACAGTGTCCATTTTGGCTTTCTCTCACCATTCTAATTCTCCATTCTAATTCACCATTCTCACCAGCCTATTTTAGACACAGGAGGTGAATTGTCTTTCCAGGGGCTGGCAAACCTGAACTTCTGCACAGGAAACACTCCGAATAGTTCAAGATGATGAATTACATTAGTAAGATCAAGTTTCTTAAGATAATTTGTCTGTATTCAACAGTGTCCATTTTGGCTTTCTCCCACCATTCTAAGCCTATTTTAGACACAGGAGGTGAATTGTCTTTCCAGGGGCTGGCAAACCTGAACTTCTGTACAGGAAACACTCAGAATAGTTCAAGATGATGAATAACAGTAGTTGGATGAAGTTTCTTAAGATAATTTGTCTGTATTCAACAGTGTCCATTTTGGCTTTCTCTCACCATTCTAAGCCTATTTAAGACACAGGAGGTGAAATGTGTTACCATGGACTGATAGACTTACATTTCCGCCCAGAAAACACCCAGAATAGTTAAAGATGATGAATTACATTAGTAAGATCAAGTTTCTTAAGATAATTTGTCTGTATTCAACAGTGTCCATTTTGGCTTTCTCCCACCATTCTTAGGCCTATTTTAGACACAGGAGGTGAATTGTCTTTCCAGGGGCTGGCAAACCTGAACTTCTGTACAGGAAACACTCAGAATAGTTCAAGATGATGAATAACAGTAGTTGGATGACGTTTCTTAAGATAATTTGTCTGTATTCAACAGTGTCCATTTTGGCTTTCTCTCACCATTCTAAGCCTATTTAAGACACAGGAGGTGAAATGTGTTACCATGGACTGATAGACTTACATTTCCGCCCAGAAAACACCCAGAATAGTTAAAGATGATGAATTACATTAGTAAGATCAAGTTTCTTAAGATAATTTGTCTGTATTCAACAGTGTCCATTTTGGCTTTCTCCCACCATTCTAAGCCTATTTTAGACACAGGAGGTGAAATGTGTTACCATGGACTGAAAGACTTACATTTCCGCCCAGAAAACACTCAGAATAGTTCAAGATGATGAATTACAGTAGTTGGATGAAGTTTCTTAAGATAATTTGTGTGTATTCAACAGTGTCCATTTTGGCTTTCTCTCACCATTCTAAGCCTATTTTAGACACAGGAGGTGAAATGTCTTTTCAGGGGCTGGCAAACCTGAACTTCTGTACAGGAAACACTCAGAAT
This sequence comes from Pempheris klunzingeri, assembly GCF_042242105.1. Classification (NCBI taxonomy): domain Eukaryota; kingdom Metazoa; phylum Chordata; class Actinopteri; order Acropomatiformes; family Pempheridae; genus Pempheris; species Pempheris klunzingeri. Next base: position 28,554,070 of record NC_092016.1, read on the forward strand.
AGTTCAAGATGATGAATTACATTAGTAAGATGAAGTTTCTTAAGATAATTTGTCTGTATTCAACAGTGTCCATTTTGGCTTTCTCTCACCATTCTAAGCCTATTTTAGACACAGGAGGTGAAATGTGTTACCATGGACTGATAGACTTACATTTCCGCCCATAAAACACTCAGAATAGTTAAAGATGATGAATTACATTAGTAAGATCAAGTTTCTTAAGATAATTTGTCTGTATTCAACAGTGTCCATTTTGGCTTTCTCTCACCATTCTAAGCCTATTTTAGACACAGGAGGTGAAATGTGTTACCATGGACTGAAAGACTTACATTTCCGCCCAGAAAACACTCAGAATAGTTCAAGATGATGAATTACAGTAGTTGGATGAAGTTTCTTAAGATAATTTGTGTGTATTCAACAGTGTCCATTTTGGCTTTCTCTCACCATTCTAAGCCTATTTTAGACACAGGAGGTGAAATGTGTTACCATGGACTGATAGACTTACATTTCCGCCCAGAAAACACTCAGAATAGTTAAAGATGATGAATTACATTAGTAAGATCAAGTTTCTTAAGATAATTTGTCTGTATTCAACAGTGTCCATTTTGGCTTTCTCTCACCATTCTAAGCCTATTTTAGACACAGGAGGTGAAATGTGTTACCATGGACTGATAGACTTACATTTCCGCCCAGAAAACACTCAGAATAGTTAAAGATGATAAATTACATTAGTAAGATGAAGTTTCTTAAGATAATTTGTCTGTATTCAACAGTGTCCATTTTGGCTTTCTCCCACCATTCTTAGGCCTATTTTAGACACAGGAGGTGAATTGTCTTTCCAGGGGCTGGCAAACCTGAACTTCTGTACAGGAAACACTCCGAATAGTTCAAGATGATGAATTACATTAGTAAGATCAAGTTTCTTAAGATAATTTGTCTGTATTCAACAGTGTCCATTTTGGCTTTCTCCCACCATTCTAAGCCTATTTTAGACACAGGAGGTGAAATGTCTTTTCAGGGGCTGGCAAACCTGAACTTCTGTACAGGAAACACTCAGAATAGTTCAAGATGATGAATTACATTAGTAAGATGAAGTTTCTTAAGATAATTTGTCTGTATTCAACAGTGTCCATTTTGGCTTTCTCTCACCATTCTAAGCCTATTTTAGACACAGGAGGTGAAATGTGTTACCATGGACTGATAGACTTACATTTCCGCCCATAAAACACTCAGAATAGTTAAAGATGATGAATTACATTAGTAAGATCAAGTTTCTTAAGATAATTTGTCTGTATTCAACAGTGTCCATTTTGGCTTTCTCTCACCATTCTAAGCCTATTTTAGACACAGGAGGTGAAATGTGTTACCATGGACTGAAAGACTTACATTTCCGCCCAGAAAACACTCAGAATAGTTCAAGATGATGAATTACAGTAGTTGGATGAAGTTTCTTAAGATAATTTGTGTGTATTCAACAGTGTCCATTTTGGCTTTCTCTCACCATTCTAAGCCTATTTTAGACACAGGAGGTGAAATGTGTTACCATGGACTGATAGACTTACATTTCCGCCCAGAAAACACTCAGAATAGTTAAAGATGATGAATTACATTAGTAAGATCAAGTTTCTTAAGATAATTTGTCTGTATTCAACAGTGTCCATTTTGGCTTTCTCTCACCATTCTAAGCCTATTTTAGACACAGGAGGTGAAATGTGTTACCATGGACTGATAGACTTACATTTCCGCCCAGAAAACACTCAGAATAGTTAAAGATGATAAATTACATTAGTAAGATGAAGTTTCTTAAGATAATTTGTCTGTATTCAACAGTGTCCATTTTGGCTTTCTCCCACCATTCTTAGGCCTATTTTAGACACAGGAGGTGAATTGTCTTTCCAGGGGCTGGCAAACCTGAACTTCTGTACAGGAAACACTCCGAATAGTTCAAGATGATGAATTACATTAGTAAGATCAAGTTTCTTAAGATAATTTGTCTGTATTCAACAGTGTCCATTTTGGCTTTCTCCCACCATTCTAAGCCTATTTTAGACACAGGAGGTGAGTTGTCTTTCCAGGGGCTGGCAAACCTGAACTTCTGTACAGGAAACACTCAGAATAGTTCAAGATGATGAATTACAGTAGTTGGATGAAGTTTCTTAAGATAATTTGTCTGTATTCAACAGTGTCCATTTTGGCTTTCTCTCACCATTCTAATTCTCCATTCTAATTCACCATTCTCACCAGCCTATTTTAGACACAAGAGGTGAATTGTCTTTCCAGGGGCTGGCAAACCTGAACTTCTGTACAGGAAACACTCAGAATAGTTCAAGATGATGAATAACAGTAGTTGGATGAAGTTTCTTAAGATAATTTGTCTGTATTCAACAGTGTCCATTTTGGCTTTCTCTCACCATTCTAAGCCTATTTTAGACACAGGAGGTGAAATGTGTTACCATGGACTGATAGACTTACATTTCCGCCCAGAAAACACTCAGAATAGTTCAAGATGATGAATTACATTAGTTGGATGAAGTTTCTTAAGATAATTTGTCTGTATTCAACAGTGTCCATTTTGGCTTTCTCTCACCATTCTAATTCTCCATTCTAATTCACCATTCTCACCAGCCTATTTTAGACACAGGAGGTGAATTGTCTTTCCAGGGGCTGGCAAACCTGAACTTCTGCACAGGAAACACTCCGAATAGTTCAAGATGATGAATTACATTAGTAAGATCAAGTTTCTTAAGATAATTTGTCTGTATTCAACAGTGTCCATTTTGGCTTTCTCCCACCATTCTAAGCCTATTTTAGACACAGGAGGTGAATTGTCTTTCCAGGGGCTGGCAAACCTGAACTTCTGTACAGGAAACACTCAGAATAGTTCAAGATGATGAATAACAGTAGTTGGATGAAGTTTCTTAAGATAATTTGTCTGTATTCAACAGTGTCCATTTTGGCTTTCTCTCACCATTCTAAGCCTATTTAAGACACAGGAGGTGAAATGTGTTACCATGGACTGATAGACTTACATTTCCGCCCAGAAAACACCCAGAATAGTTAAAGATGATGAATTACATTAGTAAGATCAAGTTTCTTAAGATAATTTGTCTGTATTCAACAGTGTCCATTTTGGCTTTCTCCCACCATTCTAAGCCTATTTTAGACACAGGAGGTGAATTGTCTTTCCAGGGGCTGGCAAACCTGAACTTCTGTACAGGAAACACTCAGAATAGTTCAAGATGATGAATAACAGTAGTTGGATGACGTTTCTTAAGATAATTTGTCTGTATTCAACAGTGTCCATTTTGGCTTTCTCTCACCATTCTAAGCCTATTTAAGACACAGGAGGTGAAATGTGTTACCATGGACTGATAGACTTACATTTCCGCCCAGAAAACACCCAGAATAGTTAAAGATGATGAATTACATTAGTAAGATCAAGTTTCTTAAGATAATTTGTCTGTATTCAACAGTGTCCATTTTGGCTTTCTCCCACCATTCTAAGCCTATTTTAGACACAGGAGGTGAATTGTCTTTCCAGGGGCTGGCAAACCTGAACTTCTGTACAGGAAACACTCAGAATAGTTCAAGATGATGAATAACAGTAGTTGGATGACGTTTCTTAAGATAATTTGTCTGTATTCAACAGTGTCCATTTTGGCTTTCTCTCACCATTCTAAGCCTATTTTAGACACAGGAGGTGAAATGTGTTACCATGGACTGAAAGACTTACATTTCCGCCCAGAAAACACTCAGAATAGTTCAAGATGATGAATTACAGTAGTTGGATGAAGTTTCTTAAGATAATTTGTGTGTATTCAACAGTGTCCATTTTGGCTTTCTCTCACCATTCTAAGCCTATTTTAGACACAGGAGGTGAAATGTCTTTTCAGGGGCTGGCAAACCTGAACTTCTGTACAGGAAACACTCAGAATAGTTCAAGATGATGAATTACATTAGTAAGATGAAGTTTCTTAAGATAATTTGTCTGTATTCAACAGTGTCCATTTTGGCTTTCTCTCACCATTCTAAGCCTATTTTAGACACAGGAGGTGAAATGTGTTACCATGGACTGATAGACTTACATTTCCGCCCATAAAACACTCAGAATAGTTAAAGATGATGAATTACATTAGTAAGATCAAGTTTCTTAAGATAATTTGTCTGTATTCAACAGTGTCCATTTTGGCTTTCTCTCACCATTCTAAGCCTATTTTAGACACAGGAGGTGAAATGTGTTACCATGGACTGAAAGACTTACATTTCCGCCCAGAAAACACTCAGAATAGTTCAAGATGATGAATTACAGTAGTTGGATGAAGTTTCTTAAGATAATTTGTGTGTATTCAACAGTGTCCATTTTGGCTTTCTCTCACCATTCTAAGCCTATTTTAGACACAGGAGGTGAAATGTGTTACCATGGACTGATAGACTTACATTTCCGCCCAGAAAACACTCAGAATAGTTAAAGATGATGAATTACATTAGTAAGATCAAGTTTCTTAAGATAATTTGTCTGTATTCAACAGTGTCCATTTTGGCTTTCTCTCACCATTCTAAGCCTATTTTAGACACAGGAGGTGAAATGTGTTACCATGGACTGATAGACTTACATTTCCGCCCAGAAAACACTCAGAATAGTTAAAGATGATAAATTACATTAGTAAGATGAAGTTTCTTAAGATAATTTGTCTGTATTCAACAGTGTCCATTTTGGCTTTCTCCCACCATTCTTAGGCCTATTTTAGACACAGGAGGTGAATTGTCTTTCCAGGGGCTGGCAAACCTGAACTTCTGTACAGGAAACACTCCGAATAGTTCAAGATGATGAATTACATTAGTAAGATCAAGTTTCTTAAGATAATTTGTCTGTATTCAACAGTGTCCATTTTGGCTTTCTCCCACCATTCTAAGCCTATTTTAGACACAGGAGGTGAGTTGTCTTTCCAGGGGCTGGCAAACCTGAACTTCTGTACAGGAAACACTCAGAATAGTTCAAGATGATGAATTACAGTAGTTGGATGAAGTTTCTTAAGATAATTTGTCTGTATTCAACAGTGTCCATTTTGGCTTTCTCTCACCATTCTAATTCTCCATTCTAATTCACCATTCTCACCAGCCTATTTTAGACACAAGAGGTGAATTGTCTTTCCAGGGGCTGGCAAACCTGAACTTCTGTACAGGAAACACTCAGAATAGTTCAAGATGATGAATAACAGTAGTTGGATGAAGTTTCTTAAGATAATTTGTCTGTATTCAACAGTGTCCATTTTGGCTTTCTCTCACCATTCTAAGCCTATTTTAGACACAGGAGGTGAAATGTGTTACCATGGACTGATAGACTTACATTTCCGCCCAGAAAACACTCAGAATAGTTCAAGATGATGAATTACATTAGTTGGATGAAGTTTCTTAAGATAATTTGTCTGTATTCAACAGTGTCCATTTTGGCTTTCTCTCACCATTCTAATTCTCCATTCTAATTCACCATTCTCACCAGCCTATTTTAGACACAGGAGGTGAATTGTCTTTCCAGGGGCTGGCAAACCTGAACTTCTGCACAGGAAACACTCCGAATAGTTCAAGATGATGAATTACATTAGTAAGATCAAGTTTCTTAAGATAATTTGTCTGTATTCAACAGTGTCCATTTTGGCTTTCTCCCACCATTCTAAGCCTATTTTAGACACAGGAGGTGAATTGTCTTTCCAGGGGCTGGCAAACCTGAACTTCTGTACAGGAAACACTCAGAATAGTTCAAGATGATGAATAACAGTAGTTGGATGAAGTTTCTTAAGATAATTTGTCTGTATTCAACAGTGTCCATTTTGGCTTTCTCTCACCATTCTAAGCCTATTTAAGACACAGGAGGTGAAATGTGTTACCATGGACTGATAGACTTACATTTCCGCCCAGAAAACACCCAGAATAGTTAAAGATGATGAATTACATTAGTAAGATCAAGTTTCTTAAGATAATTTGTCTGTATTCAACAGTGTCCATTTTGGCTTTCTCCCACCATTCTAAGCCTATTTTAGACACAGGAGGTGAATTGTCTTTCCAGGGGCTGGCAAACCTGAACTTCTGTACAGGAAACACTCAGAATAGTTCAAGATGATGAATAACAGTAGTTGGATGACGTTTCTTAAGATAATTTGTCTGTATTCAACAGTGTCCATTTTGGCTTTCTCTCACCATTCTAAGCCTATTTAAGACACAGGAGGTGAAATGTGTTACCATGGACTGATAGACTTACATTTCCGCCCAGAAAACACCCAGAATAGTTAAAGATGATGAATTACATTAGTAAGATCAAGTTTCTTAAGATAATTTGTCTGTATTCAACAGTGTCCATTTTGGCTTTCTCCCACCATTCTAAGCCTATTTTAGACACAGGAGGTGAATTGTCTTTCCAGGGGCTGGCAAACCTGAACTTCTGTACAGGAAACACTCAGAATAGTTCAAGATGATGAATAACAGTAGTTGGATGACGTTTCTTAAGATAATTTGTCTGTATTCAACAGTGTCCATTTTGGCTTTCTCTCACCATTCTAAGCCTATTTTAGACACAGGAGGTGAAATGTGTTACCATGGACTGAAAGACTTACATTTCCGCCCAGAAAACACTCAGAATAGTTCAAGATGATGAATTACAGTAGTTGGATGAAGTTTCTTAAGATAATTTGTGTGTATTCAACAGTGTCCATTTTGGCTTTCTCTCACCATTCTAAGCCTATTTTAGACACAGGAGGTGAAATGTCTTTTCAGGGGCTGGCAAACCTGAACTTCTGTACAGGAAACACTCAGAATAGTTCAAGATGATGAATTACATTAGTAAGATGAAGTTTCTTAAGATAATTTGTCTGTATTCAACAGTGTCCATTTTGGCTTTCTCTCACCATTCTAAGCCTATTTTAGACACAGGAGGTGAAATGTGTTACCATGGACTGATAGACTTACATTTCCGCCCATAAAACACTCAGAATAGTTAAAGATGATGAATTACATTAGTAAGATCAAGTTTCTTAAGATAATTTGTCTGTATTCAACAGTGTCCATTTTGGCTTTCTCTCACCATTCTAAGCCTATTTTAGACACAGGAGGTGAAATGTGTTACCATGGACTGATAGACTTACATTTCCGCCCAGAAAACACTCAGAATAGTTAAAGATGATAAATTACATTAGTAAGATCAAGTTTCTTAAGATAATTTGTCTGTATTCAACAGTGTCCATTTTGGCTTTCTCCCACCATTCTTAGGCCTATTTTAGACACAGGAGGTGAATTGTCTTTCCAGGGGCTGGCAAACCTGAACTTCTGTACAGGAAACACTCAGAATAGTTCAAGATGATGAATTACAGTAGTTGGATGAAGTTTCTTAAAATAATTTGTCTGTATTCAACAGTGTCCATTTTGGCTTTCTCCCACCATTCTAAGCCTATTTTAGACACAGGAGGTGAAATGTGTTACCATGGACTGATAGACTTACATTTCCGCCCAGAAAACACTCAGAATAGTTCAAGATGATGAATTACAGTAGTTGGATGAAGTTTCTTAAGATAATTTGTCTGTATTCAACAGTGTCCATTTTGGCTTTCTCTCACCATTCTAAGCCTATTTTAGACACAGGAGGTGAAATGTGTTACCATGGACTGATAAACTTACATTTCCGCCCAGAAAACACTCAGAATAGTTAAAGATGATGAATTACATTAGTAAGATCAAGTTTCTTAAGATAATTTGTCTGTATTCAACAGTGTCCATTTTGGCTTTCTCCCACCATTCTAAGCCTATTTTAGACACAGGAGGTGAATTGTCTTTCGAGGGGCTGGCAAACCTGAACTTCTGTACAGGAAACACTCAGAATAGTTCAAGATGATGAATTACAGTAGTTGGATGAAGTTTCTTAAGATAATTTGTCTGTATTCAACAGTGTCCATCTTGGCTTTCTCTCACCATTCTAAGCCTATTTTAGACACAGGAGGTGAATTGTCTTTCCAGGGGCTGGCAAACCTGAACTTCTGTACAGGAGACACTCAGAATAGTTCAAGATGATGAATTACAGTAGTTGGATGACGTTTCTTAAGATAATTTGTCTGTATTCAACAGTGTCCATTTTGGCTTTCTCTCACCATTCTAAGCCTATTTTAGACACAGGAGGTGAAATGTGTTACCATGGACTGAAAGACTTACATTTCCGCCCAGAAAACACTCAGAATAGTTCAAGATGATGAATTACAGTAGTTGGATGAAGTTTCTTAAGATAATTTGTGTGTATTCAACAGTGTCCATTTTGGCTTTCTCTCACCATTCTAAGCCTATTTTAGACACAGGAGGTGAAATGTCTTTTCAGGGGCTGGCAAACCTGAACTTCTGTACAGGAAACACTCAGAATAGTTCAAGATGATGAATTACATTAGTAAGATGAAGTTTCTTAAGATAATTTGTCTGTATTCAACAGTGTCCATTTTGGCTTTCTCTCACCATTCTAAGCCTATTTTAGACACAGGAGGTGAAATGTGTTACCATGGACTGATAGACTTACATTTCCGCCCATAAAACACTCAGAATAGTTAAAGATGATGAATTACATTAGTAAGATCAAGTTTCTTAAGATAATTTGTCTGTATTCAACAGTGTCCATTTTGGCTTTCTCTCACCATTCTAAGCCTATTTTAGACACAGGAGGTGAAATGTGTTACCATGGACTGATAGACTTACATTTCCGCCCAGAAAACACTCAGAATAGTTAAAGATGATAAATTACATTAGTAAGATCAAGTTTCTTAAGATAATTTGTCTGTATTCAACAGTGTCCATTTTGGCTTTCTCCCACCATTCTTAGGCCTATTTTAGACACAGGAGGTGAATTGTCTTTCCAGGGGCTGGCAAACCTGAACTTCTGTACAGGAAACACTCAGAATAGTTCAAGATGATGAATTACAGTAGTTGGATGAAGTTTCTTAAAATAATTTGTCTGTATTCAACAGTGTCCATTTTGGCTTTCTCCCACCATTCTAAGCCTATTTTAGACACAGGAGGTGAAATGTGTTACCATGGACTGATAGACTTACATTTCCGCCCAGAAAACACTCAGAATAGTTCAAGATGATGAATTACAGTAGTTGGATGAAGTTTCTTAAGATAATTTGTCTGTATTCAACAGTGTCCATTTTGGCTTTCTCTCACCATTCTAAGCCTATTTTAGACACAGGAGGTGAAATGTGTTACCATGGACTGATAAACTTACATTTCCGCCCAGAAAACACTCAGAATAGTTCAAGATGATGAATTACAGTAGTTGGATGAAGTTTCTTAAGATAATTTGTCTGCATTCAACAGTGTCCATTTTGGCTTTCTCTCACCATTCTAAGTCTATCTTGGACACAGGAGGTGAATTATCTTTACAGGGGCTGGCAAACCTGAACTTCTGTACAGGAAACACTCAGAATAGTTAAAGATGTTGAATTACATTAGTAAGATGAAGTTTCTTAAGATAATTTGTCTCTTTTCAACAGTGTCCATTTTGGCTTTCTCTCACCATTCTAAGTCTATCTTGGACACAGGAGGTGAAATATGTTACCATGGACTGATACACTTACATTTCTGCCCAGAAAACACTCAGAATAGTTAAAGATGATGAATCACATTAGTTGGATGAAGTTTCTTAAGATAATTTGTCTGTATTCAACAGTGTCCATTTTGGCTTTCTCTCACCATTCTAAGCCTATTTTGGACACAGGAGGTGAAATATGTTACCATGGACTGATAGACTTACATTTCTGCCCAGAAAACACTCAGAATAGTTAAAGATGATGAATCACATTAGTTGGATGAAGTTTCTTAAGATAATTTGTCTGTATTCAACAGTGTCCATTTTGGCTTTCTCTCACCATTCTAAGTCTATCTTGGACACAGGAGGTGAAATATGTTACCATGGACTGATAGACTTACATTTCTGCCCAGAAAACACTCAGAATAGTTAAAGATGATGAATCACATTAGTTGGATGAAGTTTCTTAAGATAATTTGTTTGTATTCAACAGTGTCCATTTTGGCTTTCTCTCACCATTCTAAGTCTATCTTGGACACAGGAGGTGAATTATCTTTCCAGGGGCTGGCAAACCTGAACTTCTGTACAGGAAACACTCAGAATAGTTAAAGATGTTGAATTACATTAGTAAGATGAAGTTTCTTAAGATAATTTGTCTGTTTTCAACAGTGTCCATTTTGGCTTTCTCTCACCATTCTAAGTCTATCTTGGACACAGGAGGTGAAATATGTTACCATGGACTGATAGACTTACATTTCTGCCCAGAAAACACTCAGAATAGTTAAAGATGATGAATCACATTAGTTGGATGAAGTTTCTTAAGATAATTTGTCTGTATTCAACAGTGTCCATTTGGGCTTTCTCTCACCATTCTAAGTCTATCTTGGACACAGGAGGTGAAATGTTACCATGGACTGATAGACTTACATTTCTGCCCAGAAAACACTCAGAATAGTTAAAGATGATGAATCACATTAGTTGGATGAAGTTTCTTAAGATAATTTGTCTGTATTCAACAGTGTCCATTTTGGCTTTCTCTCACCATTCTAAGCCTATTTTGGACACAGGAGGTGAAATATGTTACCATGGACTGATAGACTTACATTTCTGCCCAGAAAACACTCAGAATAGTTAAAGATGATGAATCACATTAGTTGGATGAAGTTTCTTAAGATAATTTGTCTGTATTCAACAGTGTCCATTTTGGCTTTCTCTCACCATTCTAAGTCTATCTTGGACACAGGAGGTGAAATATGTTACCATGGACTGATAGACTTACATTTCTGCCCAGAAAACACTCAGAATAGTTAAAGATGATGAATCACATTAGTTGGATGAAGTTTCTTAAGATAATTTGTTTGTATTCAACAGTGTCCATTTTGGCTTTCTCTCACCATTCTAAGTCTATCTTGGACACAGGAGGTGAATTATCTTTCCAGGGGCTGGCAAACCTGAACTTCTGTACAGGAAACACTCAGAATAGTTAAAGATGTTGAATTACATTAGTAAGATGAAGTTTCTTAAGATAATTTGTCTGTTTTCAACAGTGTCCATTTTGGCTTTCTCTCACCATTCTAAGTCTATCTTGGACACAGGAGGTGAAATATGTTACCATGGACTGATAGACTTACATTTCTGCCCAGAAAACACTCAGAATAGTTAAAGATGATGAATCACATTAGTTGGATGAAGTTTCTTAAGATAATTTGTCTGTATTCAACAGTGTCCATTTGGGCTTTCTCTCACCATTCTAAGTCTATCTTGGACACAGGAGGTGAAATGTTACCATGGACTGATAGACTTACATTTCTGCCCAGAAAACACTCAGAATAGTTAAAGATGATGAATCACATTAGTTGGATGAAGTTTCTTAAGATAATTTGTTTGTATTCAACAGTGTCCATTTTGGCTTTCTCTCACCATTCTAAGTCTATCTTGGACACAGGAGGTGAAATATGTTACCATGGACTGATAGACTTACATTTCTTCCCAGAAAACACTCAGAATAGTTAAAGATGTTGAATTACATTAGTAAGATGAAGTTTCTTAAGATAATTTGTCTGTATTCAACAGTGTCCATTTTGGCTTTCTCTCACCATTCTAAGTCTATCTTGGACACAGGAGGTGAATTATCTTTACAGGGGCTGGCAAACCTGAACTTCTGTACAGGAAACACTCAGAATAGTTAAAGATGTTGAATTACATTAGTAAGATGAAGTTTCTTAAGATAATTTGTCTGTTTTCAACAGTGTCCATTTTGGCTTTCTCTCACCATTCTAAGTCTATCTTGGACACAGGAGGTGAAATATGTTACCATGGACTGATAGACTTACATTTCTGCGCAGAAAACACTCAGAATAGTTAAAGATGTTGAATTACATTAGTAAGATGAAGTTTCTTAAGATAATTTGTCTGTTTTCAACAGTGTCCATTTTGGCTTTCTCTCACCATTCTAAGTCTATCTTGGACACAGGAGGTGAATTATCTTTACAGGGGCTGGCAAACCTGAACTTCTGTACAGGAAACACTCAGAATAGTTAAAGATGTTGAATTACATTAGTAAGATGAAGTTTCTTAAGATAATTTGTCTGTTTTCAACAGTGTCCATTTTGGCTTTCTCTCACCATTCTAAGTCTATCTTGGACACAGGAGGTGAAATATGTTACCATGGACTGATAGACTTACATTTCTGCCCAGAAAACACTCAGAATAGTTAAAGATGATGAATCACATTAGTTGGATGAAGTTTCTTAAGATAATTTGTCTGTATTCAACAGTGTCCATTTTGGCTTTCTCTCACCATTCTAAGTCTATCTTGGACACAGGAGGTGAATTATCTTTACAGGGGCTGGCAAACCTGAACTTCTGTACAGGAAACACTCAGAATAGTTAAAGATGTTGAATCACATTAGTAAGATGAAGTTTCTTAAGATAATTTGTCTGTTTTCAACAGTGTCCATTTTGGCTTTCTCTCACCATTCTAAGTCTATCTTGGACACAGGAGGTGAAATATGTTACCATGGACTGATAGACTTACATTTCTGCGCAGAAAACACTCAGAATAGTTAAAGATGTTGAATTACATTAGTAAGATGAAGTTTCTTAAGATAATTTGTCTGTTTTCAACAGTGTCCATTTTGGCTTTCTCTCACCATTCTAAGTCTATCTTGGACACAGGAAGTGAAATATGTTACCATGGACTGATAGACTTACATTTCTGCCCAGAAAACACTCAGAATAGTTAAAGATGATGAATCACATTAGTTGGATGAAGTTTCTTAAGATTATTTGTCTGTATTCAACAGTGTCCATTTGGGCTTTCTCTCACCATTCTAAGTCTATCTTGGACACAGGAGGTGAAATGTTACCATGGACTGATAGACTTACATTTCTGCGCAGAAAACACTCAGAATAGTTAAAGATGTTGAATCACATTAGTAAGATGAAGTTTCTTAAGATAATTTGTCTGTTTTCAACAGTGTCCATTTTGGCTTTCTCTCACCATTCTAAGTCTATCTTGGACACAGGAGGTGAATTATCTTTCCAGGGGCTGGCAAACCTGAACTTCTGTACAGGAAACACTCAGAATAGTTAAAGATGTTGAATCACATTAGTAAGATGAAGTTTCTTAAGATAATTTGTCTGTTTTCAACAGTGTCCATTTTGGCTTTCTCTCACCATTCTAAGTCTATCTTGGACACAGGAGGTGAAATATGTTACCATGGACTGATAGACTTACATTTCTGCGCAGAAAACACTCAGAATAGTTAAAGATGTTGAATTACATTAGTAAGATGAAGTTTCTTAAGATAATTTGTCTGTTTTCAACAGTGTCCATTTTGGCTTTCTCTCACCATTCTAAGTCTATCTTGGACACAGGAAGTGAAATATGTTACCATGGACTGATAGACTTACATTTCTGCCCAGAAAACACTCAGAATAGTTAAAGATGATGAATCACATTAGTTGGATGAAGTTTCTTAAGATTATTTGTCTGTATTCAACAGTGTCCATTTGGGCTTTCTCTCACCATTCTAAGTCTATCTTGGACACAGGAGGTGAAATGTTACCATGGACTGATAGACTTACATTTCTGCGCAGAAAACACTCAGAATAGTTAAAGATGATGAATCACATTAGTTGGATGAAGTTTCTTAAGATGATTTGTTTGTATTCAACAGTGTCCATTTTGGCTTTCTCTCACCATTCTAAGTCTATCTTGGACACAAGGTGAAATATGTTACCATGGACTGATAGACTTACATTTCTGCGCAGAAAACACTCAGAATAGTTAAAGATGTTGAATTACATTAGTAAGATGAAGTTTCTTAAGATAATTTGTCTGTTTTCAACAGTGTCCATTTTGGCTTTCTCTCACCATTCTAAGTCTATCTTGGACACAGGAAGTGAAATATGTTACCATGGACTGATAGACTTACATTTCTGCCCAGAAAACACTCAGAATAGTTAAAGATGATGAATCACATTAGTTGGATGAAGTTTCTTAAGATTATTTGTCTGTATTCAACAGTGTCCATTTTGGCTTTCTCTCACCATTCTAAGTCTATCTTGGACACAGGAGGTGAATTATGTTACCATGGACTGATAGACTTACATTTCTGCCCAGAAAACACTCAGAATAGTTAAAGATGATGAATCACATTAGTTGGATGAAGTTTCTTAAGATAATTTGTCTGTATTCAACAGTGTCCATTTTGGCTTTCTCTCACCATTCTAAGTCTATCTTGGACACAGGAGGTGAAATGTTACCATGGACTGATAGACTTACATTTCTGCCCAGAAAACACTCAGAATAGTTAAAGATGATGAATCACATTAGTTGGATGAAGTTTCTTAAGATAATTTGTCTGTATTCAACAGTGTCCATTTTGGCTTTCTCTCACCATTCTAAGTCTATCTTGGACACAGGAGGTGAAATGTTACCATGGACTGATAGACTTACATTTCTGCGCAGAAAACACTCAGAATAGTTAAAGATGTTGAATTACATTAGTAAGATGAAGTTTCTTAAGATAATTTGTCTGTTTTCAACAGTGTCCATTTTGGCTTTCTCTCACCATTCTAAGTCTATCTTGGACACAGGAAGTGAAATATGTTACCATGGACTGATAGACTTACATTTCTGCCCAGAAAACACTCAGAATAGTTAAAGATGATGAATCACATTAGTTGGATGAAGTTTCTTAAGATTATTTGTCTGTATTCAACAGTGTCCATTTTGGCTTTCTCTCACCATTCTAAGTCTATCTTGGACACAGGAGGTGAATTATGTTACCATGGACTGATAGACTTACATTTCTGCCCAGAAAACACTCAGAATAGTTAAAGATGATGAATCACATTAGTTGGATGAAGTTTCTTAAGATAATTTGTCTGTATTCAACAGTGTCCATTTTGGCTTTCTCTCACCATTCTAAGTCTATCTTGGACACAGGAGGTGAAATGTTACCATGGACTGATAGACTTACATTTCTGCCCAGAAAACACTCAGAATAGTTAAAGATGATGAATCACATTAGTTGGATGAAGTTTCTTAAGATGATTTGTTTGTATTCAACAGTGTCCATTTTGGCTTTCTCTCACCATTCTAAGTCTATCTTGGACACAGGAGGTGAAATATGTTACCATGGACTAATAGACTTACATTTCTGCGCAGAAAACACTCAGAATAGTTAAAGATGTTGAATTACATTAGTTGGATGAAGTTTCTTAAGATAATTTGTCTGTATTCAACAGTGTCCATTTTGGCTTTCTCTCACCATTCTAAGTCTATTTTGGACACAGGAGGTGAAATATGTTACCATGGACTGATAGACTTACATTTTAATATCCAGAATATTTTCGCTGTTATGCAGATGACACCCAGTTTACTTATCCATAAAGCCAGGTGAAACCAATTATTTGACTAAACTCTAAGCTTCCCTTAAGTGATGGATTACCAGAAATTTTCTGCTGCTGAAATCAGGTTATAACTGAAGTTATTGTTCTTGGTCCCAAACACCTTGGAGACACATTTTCTAATGATATAGCTCCTCTAGATCTTATTTCTCTGGATTGGCCTCCAGCACCACTGGAAGGCATGCAGGAGTTCTGTTGGATCAGGATATGTCCTTTGGCTTCCGCAGAAAACTAATTTCAAGGACTGTGTGACTCCCACTCAGTGGAGCCCCCAGAAATTTTTCACAGGGGGCACAGATAGGGCCAGTGAAAATCCTGGGGTGGCACACCAAAACAAAAAACAATAACGGAATTTCAAGAAGAAAAGCTGTTGTAAGTATTGAGGCTAGTCAGAATCAATGTCAGTATGAGAGTTAAGGAATCATGTACTCATATACTTTCTAGTTTTACAGTTAATGTTACTTAGATGTACATGGACTAATACAGTACGAGCCTGTTTTATTAAGTGTTGGTTTATTTATGAGTGAGGAAATTCATTGTTCTAATAGGGTAGTTGTATTATACAGCTTTACTATTACGGAGTACATTCATGTAGTGAACTAAACAGTAACAGGGAACAAGTCTACTCAAGTTTAAAAGCACCACACAGAGGCCTTTGATTGTTTTCAGTACAGCTTTATTCTGCTGTAAACATGTAAACAAAGCATTGTCTTTGACAGCAGACATTTGACCACAGCTCTGAGAGGATTCTAGCCATGTGAGCACTGTACCAGTCTTTCTTGAAGCCTCGTCTTCTGTCCCCTTGAAGAGTACGAGGGAAAAACTTGAGATGCTGCTGTTTGGGCCCTCTGATGTTGACTGGGAAATATCTGTGATGAAACATGAGGACAATAAGTTACTTAAAATAGCAGCAGCAAAACCAACAGTAATAACATGAGTACCCCTGTTGCACTATTGTTTGTTTATGGGTTTGCTCGGCGGTGTTATCTTGGCCTGCATCATCACACATCGCACATTGTCTGAAAATTACCGTAGCAAAGGTGGTGCCTTAACACAAGCTAATGGTAAATGGTCTGTATTTGTATAGACCCTTTCTAGTTATTTCACCTACTCAAAGCGCTTTACATCACATCCTCAGGAGGAATGTAATTTGGAGGAAAATAAATTCACATACTGAAGGTGGGGATCGAACCCCCAACCTTCTGATTGAGGGATGACCCACTCTACCACTGAGCCACAGCCGCCACAGCCCAATGAAATGCTCAGTAACGGAGAGCAGCCAGCAGGAGACACAGACACAGTTTACCAGTTCTAAAGTACTGTTTGACTGACTTACCTGTTGGTAGTCTGCTTGTCTCAACAGCTGCCGATGAAAATGACTTCCACTGTTTGTCTCTGAGTTTAGGCAGCAGCTGCTGCAGTGCTGCCTTCACTTGCGCTCGGACAACGTAGTTACAATTTCCGAAATTTGACCTGTCAGAACTGGGGGGACCAAGCATTTTTCAGGGGTGGCCGCGGCCCCCCCTGGCCCCCCCTTGACGGCGCCTCTGCTCCCACTGCTGCTGTTACTATTATTAGTAATTATCCATTATTAGTGATATCTTTAATTCTAAGCATTATTCGTGATATTCCTATTATCATTAATATAATTTCTATTATTCCTGTCATTGCTGTGCATCTCTCTCTCTCCCTATTTCCTCCTCCCTCTCTCCCATCCCTCTCCCCCTCTCTTTCTCTCTCCCACCCACACCCAACATGGCCCCAGACAGAATGACGCACACCTCTGAGCTGGTTGTATGTGAGGTTTCTTCTTGTTAAAGGAAAGTTTTTCCTTCCCATGTGGGAATTCAAGAAGCCTTACTTTTGAAACATTTGAATTGTTGGATCTCTCTCTGTTATGTCAAGACTTTGGTCTTGACTTGCTCTACATGAAAAGTCTTGAGAGATAACATTTGTTATGAATTGGCGCTATTGATTACTCCTGAACCGCACATGTCAAACCTTTCTTTTAGTGATACATTTTGGTTCGTAGAACATTTCTTGTGGGAAAAGAAACTGAAACAAGTGGGAAATGCAACAATACATTGTCTGGGACTATGAATGTGCACTCCATCTGAAACTTGTTGAGATGTGGACCAGTTGTCATGATGCAGCTGTGACTCAGTGGGTTGTAGTTGGGTTCACTTTCTCTCCCCACATGTTGAGAGCAAGACAGTGTCCCCTAAATTGCTGTATGTACTGACTAGCTTATGGGAATCTCCATACATTGTCAGAGACCACATCAGTTGGGGGAGCAATCAATTACTCACGATTTCACCAATTTATTTTGTCCATGTCAACATAACATGCTAACATCTTGGCCTATGTGCTGCTATGCTCACGTTCCCCTGTGGACAAGCATGTGTCAGACAAACAAAGAGGACACTCAAACAATAGATCTACGTGTAATGGAAATTGTAATTACACATGATTACAGAGGGCCATAGAATATTGTGATTGCAAACTGACAATTTGCCTTTTATATTGTGTCTTTCTAAGACTTGCAGCTGTGGCTGGAGAACCTTTCCTGAACTCTTCCACCTTATCTGAACCTCTTCCTATTTACATTGCTTTTGTAAGAGTACAGGCTGATACGTCAACTTTAGCTCAGACCCCTCATAATCACACAAAGGCCACAAGTATTCTTCTGATCAGGAAAATAATGGGGATTGCCTTGTAATGGACATCGTTACATCTGTACTGATGCCTCATCTGTTACAGATTGAACACATGCACTTCTGACAAACACTTGTTAATCCCCTTAATGTGTGAAAGGTACTGCTGATGATTTTTCCTTTATCAGCTCCTGTATAGATTCTGTTCGACTCTGCATCAGACTTGATCATCTTGCAATTCAAAAGCTTGAAGAAAACAGACCAAAGACAAGTTTTGTCAGATTTCTTTATTTTGTTTAGGTTTCCAGATTTCATCACACAAAGCACCATCATGGCTGCAGAGCCACGCAGGACCACTTTGACAGGTCCAACAGAGGGCAGCCTACCAAAACTATTCTCCCTGAGAGAAATGCACTGTATCTCAACACTCAGCACAGTGCCACCTACTGGACCGAGTGATCATTTCAGCCTCAAATGTTTCCTCTGAGCTGACTTAAAAATATACATGTACATAACTGAACCAAAGTTAATTATATGCAGTTTATCATTTGATCTGTTCTCTGTCATTTTGTCAAGAAAAGATTATGGGACCTCAAAATTTAACAATGTAACCTTTAAGCCAATCACCTGCTGACTCCTATGTGAAATGACTTCCTATTTCCTGCATGCTCTGATGAAAGCGACTAGGTTGAAATGTTAGCATGGTTCTGTTGACATGATGAGAATGAATTGGATAAACTGAGATTAGTCAAATTTGTCTAGAAGACCTGAGTGTGTGTTGGAACTGCCAATACTATTAACAAAGGTCTGGTTTGTTGCTGCTTACTACAGCATCTTCTGTCCCCCTATCTTATGTGAGTTCATGCTATAAATGTTTCATGACACTTGTATAATGTTGCATGTGAGTTGAAACTGTGGCCAGACCACAGGTATAGTAAACGAGTACAGGGAGATCTGATCTTAATACACATACAGTAATTGAAGGGTTAAACATAAAGTGAGAGTCAGTTGGAAATATGCATACATTTATTCTGTGTTCATGCACGCTGAGGCACCAGTGTTTGGACAGTGCACTTTGTCAATGATTGGAGCAGCCTTGGAGCTCCGGCTGGGTACAGAAAGCTTTTCCTCTTACAGGTGTCGTTACGCACAATATTTTAAAAGGAAAGCTGATGATTCATTAAGCTTTTCTTCACAAGCCTATCAAACTGTAACAGCATTTTCTGATGAAAGGAGGTCATTTTGGAGTGACTACATATAAGCAACAGTGAATCCAGCACCTCCAAATGTCAAGGATTCCCAATCAGGTTCATGACGAAAGCCGTGCATAGACATTCACAATAACAAGCTGAAGCCACTAGGAAGAAGTACAGCCACAATCTTCATCAGTGTCTCTCAGAACTTTTTTATTTCCCATGCATAGTTTGGACAAGAGTGTAGTGGAACTGAAATGAAATTAAAACTATATAAAAAAAAAGGTTTTAACATTCATTGTGATTTTCTCCATTGTGGACTAGACATCAGAGGAATCATTAACAAAATATGTTTTTGATTAAGAAAAAAAAGGTTTCGTGTGAAGGTTAAAGTCCTAGGTAGAACAATGATGCATTTGGACGGAGCAAAGTTCTGTATAACATAAATACAAAAGTCCCTAAAACTAAAACATTAAGCACATTTTTATACAACACAGTGCAATTAAATGGGGGAAAGTTCAATGGATTTTTGAGTACTCAGTTCCTAAATTTGTGATTCGTAGACATGACTTTCTTCTGCTTCTTGTCTTTCCTTTTAAGAACTGAGATAGATAGACCAGCACATTTACTAGTAAGATCTGTCTGGCACAGTGCTCCTCCAAACCACAGCACAGCAGAAAATCAACCAGAAATTTTGAATCATATTAAAATGCCTTCACTTTTACATTTTGTTTCCAGTTTTAGGAACAGACAAACGCTATGAACATTCGACAGGGGTATGTACGTGTATCGCTACCGCTGTCCTCTGTTGGTAGGTTTCAGTCGGACCAGCTGCTGTTAGACATTTTTTTTATTAACAATTAAACTTTCACAGCTGCTGTCACTGCTGAAAATGTCATAACTGTGGCATTCTATTATCCTTAAGATGTGCTTTATATTGGTAAGTCTGCATCACTATTGGAAAGAAAAGTATTTCACAGTTCTAAGTAACACTGTAGCATCATGGGAACATCTGGTGTAAACTGTGTGTGCAAGTATGTGTGCAGAAATGAGAAAACAAAGAGTGAGAGAGGCAGAGCACAGCCTCCCTTGCAGACACCATGGGTCCAAATAAGTGGTTCTTATATATGTGCGGTGAGAGGCGTTTACACTAAGATGTGACTATTTCCTGCTATTCCTTCATTGCCGGACAGAAACACAATCATTAAAAAGAAAAATGACATCTTTTAAGATGTGTATTAGACACAAAGCAGTGATGTATTTTATGTATCTCTCAGTAAAAATATAAAATGGCAATAAAATAACATAAAGCGGTGTGTCCTTAAATGTCATGTTTTGCGGGGTGTGGTAACTCAGCATAGAATTTTGATTGAAAATTTTGATTTTTTTGATACCCTAAAATCTGAGAGGCTTCATCAGTCTCACAAAAGGTATGAAGGAAACGGTATCAGAAATGCTGATGTGAAAAACTGTATGTGAGGAAATGGTTCTGATCTAATCGTGTTATCAACAAGGTACAAGGCGGGATAAAAATGAACACAGCGCTGGTTTTCAGACCTCACCATCAATATAACGTTACATAAACAGAACACCAAATGCTAACATGAGAACAAAGTTCAATGTGATCCCAGTGATTATTGTGAGAAGATATTACATATCTACACTTACACTTCAACACACCCAAAGTACAGTTCCTTCCAACAGTATGAAAAATATACAAATAAAAAATACAAATATTCTCAGACACCAGGTAGGTAGTTTTCTGTTGACATGAAATCAGTGAGGACTAAAAGATAAAAGATAAATATTTCACATTTTTCTCCCTTGCATTTTAGAGAGAGAATAAAAATAATTGCATGTACGAAAGAAAAGAAATCCAAAAAGTCCATTTTGAAATATTATCCTTCAGTAATTAGTAACAATGTGATAGTGGATATTTCTCTTTCAGCTAAAAACGCTTTAGGTTTTCTTGTAAGCAAAAAAGAGCCAGTGTTGAAACCAAAAGCTTTATAGAATTACTTTTTTCAGACATCATACACTATGCACAGATAAAAAAAACAACAAAAAAAAACCATTAACAATGATCAAGTCTTTTCCACACAAGAGAAATGATTCCTCCATTTAGGTTTGGAACATTAAGAGCCCAGGAAAAGACTAGAGATTCATTATAATCAGCATCATCATTACTGTATCATTATCAGTCAGAAATGCCTCCAACATTCACCTCAGAATCTAATAATTGCCATTCTAAACTTAGGTCACCAGCAAGACAGAAAAGAGGTTATTAGAATAGATCTTTTTAACGTCCCATAATGCAACACACTGTGAGACCAGGGAGTGGTATATGCTTAACTGGGGACTGGGGTACAAAGAGCAAACTAGGGGACGAGGGCACACCAGAGTGTGCAGGTAGCATCTGTCTCAGTTCTTAGTGTATTTAAAAACTTTGACCCAAAGGAGGAGAAATATCAGTAATATATTAGTAACACCACCTGCAATTTCTGCTCTGGAACAGCTGGACATCAGGCCCTGCCAGGTGAGTAACAGTCATTCATTGTCATTTGTGTCGTGCCAGCTGAGTGCTATTTTGGCACCCATGTGGGAGAACTGGCAGAGGAGTAGAGACATCTGAGCTTCTTGGAACTTAGGGAAGAAAAGCCTCTACTCAGAAAGGTAAAGGAAGGGGAAGAGCGAGAGGAAGGAGATAATTACTATGCTCACTTGACATGTTCAGCACTGTGGGAAGAGCAGTAATATTTCTTATGGGCTATGAATGTGGAGAGGCTGCTGAACTTGATGTTGCACAGCCGACAGAAGCGAGAATTACCGTTCTGGACAGGGTTCACCATGGTTTTGGGGTCGGGAAAGGGGTCAGGCTGATGTGTAGGGACGGGATGGGAGGCCACCGTTGGGGTGGCCTTGTCTGGAAGGTGGGATGACCCAATCGTCTCTCTCTGGACCTCAGGCACAGGGGATAAAGTCAAAGAAGAAGCCCTTGGTGGAGACACGGACAGAGGTGAGCGAGCTGAAGGTGATCCACTGCCAGCTAAAAGGCTGCCATTTATCAGTGGGGAGACAGGAGAAGTTGTACCACTCCTTGCCTGTCCATTGATGCTGTCTCTGTGGACTTGAGAGACCAGTTTGGACTGGCTGGTTGGGGTGGTGGATGTGGTTGCAGCAGCTCCATCCCTGGGACTAAGGCTGGGGCTCCGGCTGGCTGCACTGCATGGCTGGGGTAGGGCCTCCTGGGGTGGCTGAATGGTTAAAACCAGGCCGTGGGTAGCCTTGAAGTGCTCCATCAGGTCACAAGTGATGAGCCTATTGGGGCAGTATGGGCAGACCACCTGACCGCCTACACCTTTGGCTCCAGCTCCTGGTGTGGCTGCAAGTGTGGTGGTCATATGGGGCGGAGACGTGGTATCAGTGGCTGGTAAGGCGGAGGGATGAGGACTTGATGATGTGCCTTGAGCTTGGGCAACCCACTCAGCAGGGAGAGCTTTAGTCTCCGTAGGATGCAGAAGATCTGGGCGCTCCTGCTGAGGCCTGCTTTTGGGAGAGGTAGAGACTGATCTCTTAAGCCTGTGAAGCTGCTCCAAAGTGTGGGGCTGTAGGGTTGTGGCAGGGCAATAGTATGCTTTATGAGCCAGGTAATTCTCAATGCTGTTAAAGCTGATACTGCAGGCCGTGCACTTGTGGTAGTCTGTTAGAGGCAGGGCAGGGAGAATACTGTTACTGCTGTGCTGTGGAGCCTCTGTCAGACGGGGCCTCTTGCTCAGGTCAATCGGGCCATCTGCCTCTGGGCTGGAACTGGGTCCCCCACTGGGAGATATTTCTTGCTTCATGGCCAGGCCCAGAACGGAAGGAGATGGGGCGGAGGCAGCAGCAGTGGCAGTAGCAGCAGCAGCGTTAGCTAAGGCTTCAGTTCTGGCCATGTGAATCTCATACATCTTCTTCCTCTTACGTGTGCGGATGGGCTGGGGAAGAAAGGCTGCTGCAGTGGTTGCCTTGGTCATGTGTACAGCTCGCTGGTTGGATGGGTCATGGCGTGATGCACAGTAGAAGCGTTTGTGAACAGTATAGTTGTCATGACGGCTGAAGCGAATGTTGCAGGCCTCACAGAAGGTTCTATTGGGATCATCGTCTAGGTCCTCTGTAGAACCACTAGCAGGACTCTGGCTGCCTTCGCTTGCTCTTCCTCCTCCACTACCTACTTTCACACTTCCGCCGCCGCCTTCCCCTTCAGAAGAGGACGATATTCCCTCTCTCCCCAGAGGGGTTTCCATCTTCACTTCCACCGCCCTCTTGGATTCTGTTGCTCCACTCCCTGCAACGGGGTCAGAGTCAGTTGGAGAGGCAGAGGCCGCTCTACTTGCTGCTCCACCCTGAGGAGATGCAGACGACCCATGTGCCTCGCTGGACGGCAACGTGGCTGGCGCTCCATCTCTTGTTGAGCCTAAACCTGAAGCTGAAGTTGCACCTTCTCCATGGTGCCTGCTGGAGCAGTACAGCCTCTTATGTGCATAGAAGTTGTTAATGTTGTTAAAGGTGATATCACACTCAAAGCAGGTGGCTCCTTTGTGAGGTGGAGTGGCCGCAGCTGTAGGTGCAGGGGGTCCAGAGGGGAAGAAGGCTGCTGGGTTGTTCTGAGGAACTGTCTGGCCCTGTTTCAGACGGCTGTGGACCATCTCTGACATTTTAGCCAGTATTTCTGAGGCCTGAGGCAAAATGGCTGCTTCAGGGTTAAACATGTACTGAGGCAAGAATATTGCCCCTCCTGGAAGACCTGATCCTGTACCTCCCACATGTTCAGGGCTAGAACCTGGTGTTGGACTAGTTGGTTCCGCCTTCACAGTTGTGGTGGCTGGACTCTTCGGAGAGTTCATTGTCGTGCAGGAAGAGGTGACAGTTTGTCCTTCCTTTGTTATCTTTCTTGCGTCTTGATCGCACTCCTGTCCAACAACCTTCTCCTCCTCTCCATCCTCCTTAATCTCCATTTGCTGGTCTTCTATCTCAGAATCTGAATGAGGCTCCTGTTTGATCTTTAGGTCACTGGTTGGGGCATCTGAGGGACCATAGTCTTGAGGGGTGGCTGCGCCACCATTTGCACCTGGGCTGGATGAGTCTGGCTTAGGGACGCAAGCTGGGGGCTCCCTCTCCGGAGGAGAAGGCTGGAGCTGGGGATGGTCAACTGACGATGGTATACTTTGGCGAGGAGTGGGGCTCCGTTCAGCTGGGACCCTAACTTCTAGGTGGGTTCGTACATGCTGCTGAAGCTGAGCAGGAGAGTCAGCATTGTGGCCACAAACTTGACACTTCAGCACCACACCAGAGTCTCCTGGACCAAGACCTGATGAATATAGTCAAGTTTAGTTAACGGGGACAGTAACTAACTAACAGTAGTGTGCATTTGAATGGATTCAGAAAGATGGACAGATTACGAACAATGTGTCTGATCCAAACTGAAGTTGTAAAACTGGGAATCTTAACTTAATCAACAGTCTTGAACACACTACAATATTGTCTTAACATTCACATCAAGTAAAGACAACTCAAGTTATCATAATAAAAGTAGAACTTACCAGTGGACAAGGGTAGTTTGGGAAGGCCTGGCCCTGGAGAATAGACCTCACTACGAGAGCCAGGCTGGCAAACCATGTGGCTTGTGACCAGGTGGCTGTAGAGGATGTCCCTAGTGGTGGAAACGAAGCCACAGCCATGACACACCCCGTTCAGTGTGTCTGTGTGCACCTTAAGGTGGCGCTCACAGTTTGCTTTAGTGGTGAAGGCTGACAGACAGATGAGACAGACAAATGGACGCTCACCTGTAGAAGGACAGAGAGGGGCAAGTTCACCTACCACATGACCTAATTCTATGTCTACAATGTTATGCTATACATACAAATGTTACTCTCACCACTGTGTGTGCGCATGTGGATCTCCAGTGAGCTGGCACTAGGGCAGCTCTTGTTGCATTGTGGGAAGGGGCAGACGCGTTCATTGGGGTAGGACTCCTTGGGTTTGTCTTGAGGTGGGGACGAGGCTGTGGATGGCTGCTTCTGACGGCTGGCGCAGTAGTACATAAGGTGTGCCTGCAGGTTCCTCTCACTGCGGTACCAGATCCCACAGTCTTTGCAAGGAAAAATGTCCTCTGATAACCAGCAGAGTATAAATTTAAAGTTAGTTGACCAGACAGAAACAAACAAACAAGTACAGGTTGAGCAACTTGATGAAAAGCACTAAAGATCAATTAGAGACTTGTTCTGTAGGTGGTGATGTTCAGTTATTTGTGTGTTTCGGCATCAGCCACAGACATCAGCACACCACACGGCCAATAAACTCAATAAACGACAGAAGTGGCAGCAGGAGGCATCACAGGAGAGCAACTATTCTGCAGTTGTGCAATGATGCTGGATGTTAAAAGGAGCTGCAGTGTCATCTTGTGGCTGAGGAGAACATTGCAACTTTAAGCTAGTAGATCACAATGCCTTAAAAGCACCAGCTTATGTTGCAGGGATCCGAATTATAATGCCTAGATAAAAGCTGTAAAGGCTGACAAGACTAAAAAAGTATAGAATGCAAGATTGGAAGGGGATACTGTATTGGACATAATATTTTATAAGGCATATAGCTGATAGTTTTGTACATTCTGAATGAAATTGCCTTCTTCTTTGCAATTTTACTATATTATCCTTTGATACCACTTTGTACCATATAGATTATTTAAGTTCCAATTCATCTAATTCTAATAGATATCTTAATCAACCATAATAGAGCCTACTTATTGTATATTTTAAACACAAAATAACAGTTATACTGCCGACAAATCAAAACATATTTTCATGCCTTCAATACACTCAGCACTGTAACACTTTAAACACTCACTGTTGACAACAGCAGTAGCCAAAATGGCAGCCATGCCAGCTTGCTGTGGGAGGAGCTGGATGTCTGAGCGCAGCGCCGCTGGGTAAAGCAGCTCCTCCTTCACCACAGGTTGTTTTTGGGTGACAAGGCTGAGTGGAGGAGAGAGCTGAGCCAGCGTGGAGGAGGAGGGGGAGCCCAGGGGTGGGGAGAGGGAAGCCAGGAGCCTTTCACCAGCCGCAAGCTCTCTGGTCACCTTACAAAACAACTCCTCACCTGAAAACAAAGGTTTCTCTCACAATTGTATACTGACAAGGATAACATTTGTTTGGTCTAAAGAATAAGAAAGTTGTCCCTGGGTTGGTGACGATTTATGTAAGTAGAACTCATGTCAATGATGATGGCTCCATTCTACTAAAGTGTCCTACCGAGTTCAAAATAACAAAACCCAAGACATTTCACGCCTGAATGGAATTAGGCTATCATTATTTTAGTTTGTTAATTATACCTGTGCTTTTCTTGCTATGACATGTCAGAATGTCTGCTCTGAAAAAGGCCTATTCAGTAAATGGTTACCGGTTAGTAACAAGGGGAAACGTTTGACACTTTCATTTAAACCTTACCGATTTAACATCTGTAAATACACATCACTAAATGGTTTATGACATACTGCAATCTTTTAATTCTAAGTTATCCTATGAATACACATGTTTATTATTATTGAGTTATTATTGTGTTTGAATATATTACCATTCATTATAAGTTTATACACCAACTTCCACCTCACAGGGTGCTCACAGGAAGATTTATAGTGACAAATACGATGTGATAGTGTATTACAAACCATTACACTGCTGATTAAATAGAGGGTTAAAGTAAAGTACTACTGGAAAACTGATGATGCATAGATTTAGACATGACAATGATACAATGACTTGTTTACAAGGATGTACTGTACATTACAAAGAGATGAACATATTTAGGTGCTTGAGGTGTTCGCTGTTGTACTATGGACAAACTAACCTTGACTGTAGATGGAACAGTTGGAGGCTGAGGAGTCGGAGGTCACGGGGAGCAGACTTATCCAACAGTCTGGGTCTTTACACATTACGGTCAATCTCGAGTCCTGTACATAAACACACACAGTAGAAGAAGGAGATGAGGAACGAACATGCGGCAAACTTGATGATGAGTTTCTCTCTTTTATATCATGAATTCTGAAATATTTTTTCTCATTAGACAAAAACAAATTGAAGATGCCACCTTGAATTCACAAACACAAGGAGCTGTGATCAAATGTGTTTTTTACCACACGACATCCTCTCTGTCTGAAAGTCTTTTCATAGTAAACTGATTGAGCTCTATACAGAGTGTAGTGCTAACCATCCTGCACTGTCATTCACTCTCTCCTTACCATTTTTCATCTCTCCCTTCATATCCCCCACATTGCTTCAAAAAAGAAAAAAGGAAAAACCAAATGCCCTTTAAAAGCATTCTATGTGACTTTGAGTGTTTGTTGTCTTCTTTAACTGGGCTGTGTTATAGTAGAGAGAGCATGAGATGATCCCAGACACCAAGCATTAATTGCTGTCCATTGGGAATACATAGTCACATAGTACTATTCAGTGTGTGGCCAGTGGTAGACACCCATTTATAAAAGGAACATCAGTGAGCAGAGGATGATTACAACCCAAGAAGGAAATGAGGAAATGAGGGGAGCACGGGCTGAACAAAGCTGGATAAAAATAAAGGAGAAGAGAGAAGAAAAGAGGAGAAGAGGAATAAAAGAGGAAGAGAGACCCTGGGAGACACTGAGAGAAGAAAAGGAAAAGAAAGGAGATCTGATGAGGTTGACAGGCTGCTATTCAGACGACTGCCATAATAAGATCCATAGTGGATACACTGGACAAAGAGTGGAGAGTCAACATCCAGTGTCTGCGTGTGTGGAGGTATGATAGATAGATAGATACATAGATAGATAGGTAGATAGATAGGTAGATAGATAGATAGATAGATACAAAGATAGATAGATAGCTAGATAGATAGAGTGGTGGGTAGGGAGAAAGAGAACACCCAGATAAACACACACATCAGTGTATCCTGAGTACAGTCTTGTCTTTGTTCATATGAGGCTCCAGGAGCATTACCTCTGACAGTCACTGTCAGGACAAAGGCTTATCCTATGTCTCCATTACAAACACACACACACACACACACACACACACACACACACACACACACACACACACACACACACACACACACACACACACACACACACACACACACACACACGCGCTTACAGCACGCACACACTCTTACAGCACGCACACACTCTTTGTGTGAGCAATTCTAATGCTCATTATTTTCAACAGATGCACTGTAAATGTCAACTCCGCTGTATTAAATGTTCCACCCATCTTCTCACTAGTTTTTCTCTGCAGGGCAAAGTGAAAAACAGAAGAAAAACAAAGGCTATGACTGCGAAGACATCTATCAAAGTGGTACATGCACAGCTCCTATACTTTATACCGTGCTTTTGTTCTTCTAACTGTAAAATGCCAAGATAAAAGTGAAAAAGAAGGAGCTACTTTCCTTTTCTTCCTCTATAAACGATAAGATATGGCTCAGCTATTCTATTGTTTTTGTTTCACGTAGCTCATATAGAATACAATAATTCAACTTTTAAAAGAGGGAATAAAACAGTAAATGTATGCATGCCCATGAAATGGCTTGAATGTCTTTCCGTGCAAACCCACTGTGAGAAGGCAGCACAGTGTTGTTCAGTCAGTCGGTCTTTAATGCAGTCTCTTGGTGATTCACCAGGTGGCAGCATGCCCTCAGCACTGGAGCAGAGAGTCCTCACAGGCCAACAGAGCAGCTACAGCTACTGTCATTAAGAGTCAAAGTTGACATGATGGTGTATCCTACTTGTAAAGTGTTTCTCCTGTCACAATAAAGAGTTATCTTTAATACCAAGTCTCTCATTTTGGCTCTGGCTTTTTGTTGTGTCTCCATTCCGTGTGAATGTTTTCTTGCCTGAAAGTGTTATTTAGTCCGGTTTTTGTTTCAAGGTTTTTAAAGGTCTGGTTTTCACTCTTCAAAAAAAAAGGTCTATCTATGTAACAATAGATACTCCTTGTCTGGAAAAATAATCTCACAATCAAATATTATATATTATAATATATATAACTAACATGACCAATGAGGTCATCAAATCCTGACTCACAAGTTGTTGCTTGTTTTGTAGCAATTTCATAGTGATTACTTCATTGTGTTATCGACACGACTGCATTTAAAGACATTGAAATGTGAAAAAATGAACCTCAAAGTGAGTGATTTAGGGATCCATCACTGGCAAGTAGTGGACGGTATGCTGTACTGTATATATGTCTACTAGAAAGCAGTGAGAGCCCAGAACAGGAAGTTTGCTTGATACAAACTGGTACATTTAATCTATGTGGCCAAAAAACAATTACTCAGACTGATGACTATTCTCATTGCACACTTATCCATTCTTTCCATCTGTAATAAACTGCCAAAATCCTGGTTTCCCTCCTAGTTAAGAAAGATTAGGAAAGTGGGCTATGCCATGCAAAACCATTGATATGGTGCTCAAATTGCAAAACTTCCCTTTATTTAAATCATTAATATTCTTTTTGATATTCTGCTACATTACAAATAGAAGAACACACTAATGGGGCCAAACATATAACATCACTGGTGCAGATACATGAAAAAGACTGCAGTGATTGTCTGAACCCTGCCATAAGGTGTTCATTTACCATGGCTGAAACCCTTTCCTTCACCAGGCAGAGTTAAGTCTTCTAATACCTGAAGGTATTTTAACTTGGTTTTTCTTGTGTAGCATAACGGGACAACAACTTGGATTTTGTTGTCCCACCCTGTGCCGTAGATAGATGGATTTTCTGTAGGATGATTTGGGAAGACAGTGAGAAGAGAGCAGGGAAGGACAGAAGGAAGGAAGCCTCTGTCTGTTGTACATTGAAGACTGAGGCAGAGCGTATTGGATTTCATGGGGAACTAGCGCTGATGTGGAGATACGGCTGCTTTTGTTTTAATTTGTAACCCAATGCTGGAGCCGTCTGAGCTGTAAGTACTGCTAATTTGTTTCAGACTAATTCATCACGGCCACAGCTTTGGAATTCACCATGATAGGGCAATGGGGAGAGCTCAGTAGCATGCCAGTGGAGAAAACACACACACACACACACACACACACAAGAAAATGAGAATCACACAGAGGCTCTGCCTTAAAAGATGAAATATTAAGTAATTATTTATGACTCATTGAGTTAAGTGTGAGTGTGACACAGTCTCTCACACTGTTTTCTTATTTGAGAACTAATGACACTTATATTAAAAAGTCAGTTTGCCCTTTCAACATGTTTTTCAACATGTTTTTTAATAAGAGTTTGAGTCAGAATTTTACTGTCCTCCAGGACAAAAGAAACATAATACACAGTATCTGTGGGAGAGTTTTTCTACACAGTGCCCAAGTTGGAGGTGGATCTGATTAACCCCCTCAGACTAGTTTGTCAATTTACAAACCCATTAAGTGGCCAAAAATGCACCAAAATTTCACACTTAACCCTTTAACCTTCTGCTCGACCACATGATAGAGCACATTACTCACTATAACTTATTGACAAACATGTTTTACTTAATTCCACCTGTTTCAGCAATTTCTACCACTCGGTTGAGGTAGTTACACTAAAAAAGTGCAGAGCATGCTTTTCAATAAGATATAGTGAGTCAGAATGTGCTCTACCATATGGTCGAGCAGAAGGTTAAAGGGTTAATTAAAAATGGCCGACTTCCTGTTGGGTTAACCCTCTGGGATCGTGTTAGTCGCCCACGATCGCAAAATCACTCACTTCATACTTTTAATGATATCCGTAACTATGTGTGTAGCGACCCACTCTAAAAACTGACATGTAGAGCGCCGTTAAAAACAAACCAGGCGCTCCATGATCCACTGAGGAAACGCTGTTATTTCTGAACAATAACAAAAGCTATCATTTGATATTTTGTGTCCTTATTTATCTAACGCAGACTATACGACAACTTTTCACTGTTTTGATGAACGAAATCGCCGGCTGCCATGTTAAACCTCTTCTCCAATCACAAGCCGTATTATTAGGTGGTCGTCTGTGCACAAAGCACGGCAATAGGCCAAGATGGCGCATCGCTGAGTTACAAACGTACTAATGACATTTATACTGTGTCTGCAGAAAGAGTAGAAAATCTACTCTAACAGAATTGACCTTCAGAGAGTAAAGGTGTCAAGATAACCATCTGAAGTGCACTGAGCTATGTAAAGATGTGTTCCTACTTCTTTGCGCATTTGGCCATGGCTGACTTTTGACTTCTTGGCCTTATAGCTTTCTATAATAGTATGTGATATCACTGCAGCATAGATATTCAAACAGCCCATGCTGTGTTGATATCAATTACTTGCTTGTGCCTCACAGTACTGAATTTACACATGTAAATTATACACATTGAGGCCCCAATAATAGCAAAGACATGGCTCAGACCCCAGAGGCTTAAGGTC
Organism: Pempheris klunzingeri; assembly: GCF_042242105.1. Lineage (NCBI taxonomy): Eukaryota > Metazoa > Chordata > Actinopteri > Acropomatiformes > Pempheridae > Pempheris > Pempheris klunzingeri. The sequence goes on from NC_092016.1 coordinate 28,585,822, forward strand.
ACGGCAAACAATACATCACCATGGCAACAGCGTTTGATGAAAATTTTAAAGCATCACAGTTTAGCATCAGCAATGTCTTGGGAATTTTTGGACCAAATGTGAGGTGGCTGTGCCTAACCTGCTGAGAGGGGTACATTAAAGTATAAAACGTATTTTTTAGGTGGAGCTGTGACTATAATTCTAAATAGGTATGGTAGGAGATGTCACCTGACCCAGACCCTGGAGTCGAGTTACAACAGTTTGTTTGCTCACACTTTTCATATAAAGCATCATCAAGGTCTTAAGGCTTTTCTGACTATATCTGAGGTGGATCTGGTTAACTGGCTTGTTTGGGGACATCATAGCGTAAAAAACACGTCATTTCCTGTTGCCAGTAGGTGACGCTATGACTATTACTGAATATTGACATAAAGATGTCTTCAAGGTGGGACTCTTATCAAACAGTGCTGATTTGACCATGTAGAGTCCATTTATTAACCACTTCCTATTTCATAGTGAAACCACTGCTGCGGCCACACCCTTTAATGAAAATGCAATCTATGTCTGTTCTACAAGTTTGGTACCAAGTGTGAGTCTGATCTGATTAACTGACGATTTTCACAACCCCTCACACAAACACAAAAAATATAAGAAAAATCAAATATGGCCGACAACCTGTTGGGTTTAGGTCTTTTTTTTTTTTTTTTCCACATTTTTTATACAGATGCCTACCAAATTTGGTACAAGTTTGGCAAACGTGATTCCAGAACTTGAAATTAGGGGATGCTCCCTAAGCCACGCCCATGCCCAAGACCCATAAAATACGCAAATGTTCACCACCACTGTTCAAAGTTTAATGAGTTCTCAAGTATGTTTAAGCCCTCAAAAATGCTATTCATTGTGTAAATGATAATAATTCCCTCCGTTTCAACAGGGTTCTTGCACAGCGTGGTGCTCGGGCCCTAATATTCTACAACAAGGAAAACAGGCAGCAGCAAAAAGTCCACACACAACACAAGCTTCACGTGAGATAATGAGACTCAGGACAGGATCAGATCACACTTTGAGTGTGTGTGTGTGTGTGTGTGCAGGAGCGTGAATGTGTGTGCATAATTGACTAGGCCAGTAAAGAATGCAGATGCCAGAGATGTGTTATAGAGAAGCCACAGGATGTTATCAAGACCCTTTTCACTTCTCTTGGTCAATCTTGGTTTATGCCAGTCTCATTGACTAACACGGAACACATCTGCATGCAGAACGCGTCAACCTACACAGCTCCAAAGAGACTTTTGGCAGCCCAACAGTGTATTCTATCAGCATTTAATGAAAATATTACAACCATGAGGATGAACTAGAATGTTCCTAAAAATCCAAAGCACATTGTTTCGTGCATTAGTTGTGTCTATCGGTGGGACTGTCTTGCTATACCCCCCCCATCAGTGATGACAACAGATGTTTTTTCCTTTGACAGCAGCTAGAAAACGCATGCTGTGGCCTCCCTGCGTTGTGACCAAAAAGTTTCATCCCACAGAGAGCAGTGCAACATAATGTTAGCCTCTATCTAATAGTGAAGCCTGGCATTGAACCTTGATACTCATTTGGTAATGAGCAAAAAGTGTTCATACCGGAAGGTATAGGTAATGAAAGGTGACATAGAATGTTTGGTCAGCTTTTAAGGCTTGCTTACATATTCTGAGATTAGATATTTCAAAGTTTAGAATACAGTATGTTTCATTTAGATAAAGTGTTCTATTCTAACCAATGCATTGAACGGTTTGGCATATTACAGCACATGGACAACATTTTTTCACTCTCCAAACTAACATATCAAAACAAGTTGCTTTGGTATAGAATTTAGGTCTTTATCTTATTGTAACAAGGTTGACTTTATGAAAATCTCAAAGTGTCCCAGACAGGTGCGTCGCATCAACAAAACTTACAATGGAACAATAAGGCAGTGCTGCATACTTCTGATCACTCGTGTTCAGTGTGTGAGATATCTTGTAACAGGCCACTCATTTGTTTCACTGCAAGACAAACATTGTAAAAATGTGTTTGAATGTGAAGATGTCAATGGATTAATAAAGCATACAAAACAGCTAAATGTCCATTCATTTATTATAACTCATATTCTAATTATTTCATCACAAATGTTCCCTGCAACTGTATTTCAGCTGAAACATGGAAATGAATTCATGTATTATGTGTTTTCTCTTTACAAAGAAGTCTTAGGAGAAGATGAAGACTTACAAGGACGGTATGAAGTCGGTGACAGCAGGAGAAAAGGAACGAGGGAGGTCATTTTCTGACTTTAGAATCGTCATGTTCCCTGCATTTCATAAAAACAAGATGATCTAAAGATATATAGGTCAACATAGATACAGGTGTATCAAGCAGCAGCACACTTTGCTGTACCTCATCACTGTCTCTTCCCTCTGCCTCACCCTAACTATTCACCCAGCCCTCCATCTATCAGAGGGATGTCAGCCCCAGCAGAGCTCCATCTTGGTTGAGAGTGCTGCCTTAAGCCCAATCAGCCGGAGGAGAGTCTTTGAGCTGCAGTCTAAGCCCCTCGCCCGGACCCCGGTCCCCTCATGAATATTAACCAGCTCCGAGCCCGGCTTTAATCTGCCTGATCCCCGCACTGCTGCCGCTGAGACGATAGCGAATCTAATTATTTGGTCTGATATTAACCCCCCACTCCACACCCCCACCACACACACACACACACACACACCATTCCTACCCCCAACGCCCTGTCCTTACTATAGCTGCTGTAACATTGTTAGAGCAAACACACTAACAGAACTCCAAAGCCACCTCTTTTGCCAAAGTCAGTTCACATAAAACATTCTCTCTCACACACACACACACACACACACACACACACACACACACACACACACACACACACACACACACACACACACACACACACACACACACACACACACACACACACACACACACACACACACACACCCCTCCACCAACCCCCCTCCACCTCCAGTGCAGCCTGCGACGCCCTCTTCTTATCAGGCCCCAAAACGTCCTCCTCCTACACCGATAAAACTTGAATGCAAATGATGCCAGGCTGATTTCATTTCTTCATTTTCCTCCTCCATTTAGTATCAGAATGACTCCTAACCTGCTCACCCTCTGTCACTGGGAAGCCAAACAGTGGTGCGGATGATGGCGGCGATGGGAACGGGAAGCAGAGAGCTTTCCCTGAACTGAACCCAAAGTATAACGCCATGTCACATCATTTTGTTCTATACAAACACTTCAATTACAGGGGAGGAAATAGAGAAAACAATTATATCCCCTCTCAGAACAGAAGTTTTCTCTGTACAGCTGTCAACTGTCACAGCTTTACTGCTACCACTGGGGAATAGGTATGTTTGTATATGCAAATCACTACTGGTACATCTAGAGCATCTATGGTGTATACTGTTTCACATTGTCTGATTTGGTTACTGCTGCTCCCTAATGGCTCTATAAAGCGCATGCTTACCTACAGTACCGCTCAAAAGGTTGGACACACCTTCACATTCCATGGCTTTTCTATATTGTAGATTAATATTGAAGACATCATAACTATGAAGGAAGACATATGGAATTATGTGGTAAACAAATGTTAAACAAACCAAAATATGTTTTATATTTCACATTCTTCAGGTAGCCATCTTTTGCTTTAATGACAGCTTTGCACACTCTCGGCGTTCTCTCATATCAGCTTAACGAGGTCATCACCTGGAATTATCTTCAGTTAACACGTTTGAGTTTATTTGTGGAATTTCTTGCCGTCTTCATGTGTTTGAGACCGTCAGTTGTGTTGTGCAGAGGAAGGGTTGGCACACAGTTCTATACAGTGAACAGCCCTATTCCACTACTGTTCTAACCCATATTATAGCCAGAACCACTAAACCAACGAAGGAAAGAGAAATGACAGTCCATCATTACTTTAAGACATGAAGGTCAGTCAATCCAGAAAGAAATCCAGAACTTTTTATGTATCCTCAAGTGCAGTCGTAAAAACCATCAAATGCTCCGATGAACCTGGCTCTCATGAGAGCCGTCTGAGGAAAGGAAGACCGAGACCTCTGCTGCAAAGGATAAATTCATTAGAGTTACCAGCCTCAGAAACCGCAAATTAACAGCACACATCTCAACATCAACCGGTCAGAGGAGACTTTGCAGCGATTGGACCACGAAGGCCTGATTCACACAGGCGCCAGTACCGAGACGCAGAGAAGGTGAGCGGATGGTTTCTACATGTCGGGTTCCCACCGTGAAACATGGAGGAAGAGGTGTGACGGTGTGGGGGAGCTTTGCTGGTGACACTGTTGGTGATTTTTTCATAATTCAAGGCACATCTAAGCAGCATGGCTACCACGGCATTCTGCAGCGATACGCCATCTCATCTGGTTTGTGCTTAGTGAGACCATCATTTGTTTTTCAACAGGAAAAAAGGAGGAAACACCTCCTGGCTACATGAAGGATATTTGGTCAAGGAGGAGAGTGGTAGAAAGCTGGCCTCAATAATCACCCGACCTAAACCCAGCTGAGATGGTTTGGAGTGAGTCGGTGAAGCAAAAGCAGCCAACAAATGCTCAGCATCAACTGCTTCAAGACCGTGGGAAATCCACTCCAAGTGACTACCTCATGAAGCCGATTGGGAGTATGCAAAGCTTTATTCGGATAGTCTCGTCCATGTCAAGCACTCAGGACAGGAAAAGAGGCATTATCTCCGAAAAAGGGCACCAAGTAATATGTGTACAGCAAATGAAGACCATGACTAAAGCCTGGACATTTTATAGTACAAAATCTTTTTCTCTAAAAATCTGTGTATCGAATGTTTTGTGCTATACTAGCAGATGATTTAAAAAGCCAACCTCTCCTGGCCTTTTCAACCGTCGTTCATTCAGTCACTCCTCTCACAAAATCAATCATCCAGTCTTCCAATTCACCCTCTTACTCCCTTCTCTTCTTTCACTGTCTTTCCTCCACAGCCTCCTTCCTTTTATAGAGCTCTTTCTTTCTTTCTTTCTGATACTCTGCCTCTCCCCAACTCTCATTCCTACCCTTTTGCTTGCCTGCCCCTTCTTCCCCATTCTATCTCTCTCTCTGTCTTGCAGCTACAGGAAATGGTTTCTTTTCCGATCCAGGGGGTTGGAGGAGTGTACTCACTGTCCAAAACAAAGAGGTCACTGTGAATCCTCCAAAAATACAAAGAAGAAAAGGAAGGCAGATAAAAATCAGAAACCTACTCTCATCCGCCTCTCTCATACCAACACACACACATACACTCACGTTACCTCTGTTACACTGGCACAAAGCATTTCTCTAACATTCAACAGAGACACAAGATACTTTTTTACACTGTATATTCTGCTCACAAGGTAAAAATATCATCAGTACAGTTCAAGGCTCAGCAGTGGAATGAGGGCTTATTCCCTTGTGCAGAGGTGCTCATATCAGCGCACACCTCAGAGAAGCAAAGAAAGAACGAGAGGAAAATAGAGGGAGCCAGGTTTGATGAGCTGCATGCAAATGACATGTAAAAATATAAAACTGTGATACTTAAAATGGGGGCCGAGATAAGAGATTTGAAAATGAGGCACTCTTGGAAAGCAGGCTCCTGAACTGCCGGAGATGAGGCTAAGAGATAGAGAGGATAGAGGTTTTCCCTCTCCTCTTCTCCTCTCTTACACCTCCTTCCTCTGTCCTTCCTCCTCCACCCTGCAGAAGCCGGTGCAGATGACAGGGAGATGCAGATACCAGGCAGTCTTTGCCACTGAGTGATGAACACCACCTCCCTCCATCTCATTTAACCCTTCTCTTCCACATTTGCCTCACCTCTCTTCCAGTTTTCTCCCACTCTCATATTTCTTTTTGTCTCTCATGTTTTTTTTTTTTGTTTTTTTTCCAGTTGATGGACCATTCCCACCCCCAATGCCCATTTCCTCCTTTCTCTCTGGGTCTCTTTTGTTCCTCTTCCTCCCGTGCCTGGCTGGTTGCATTTCTGTCTTGCCTTATTTTATCTTACTTGGCGGTTTTCTCTCCCCTCTCTCTAATCATTCCCCCTCTCTCCTTTTCTCTGGGTGATAGGCTCCTCTGTCAAGGTGACAGACTGAGAGACAGACAGCTACTGTTATGAGGAGGGCAAGTCATAGGACAGACTGCCTATAAGGAGCACATTGATTCAATCACCACTGATAAAGGCTAGCTCTCCTTAAGGCCATGATAGACAGAGTCAACATTTTGAGGTAATATGTCCATAAGTCAAAGGATAACAAGTGTTTTTCCCAAAAATGCTTCAAGCAGAGACTTTGGTTTCATATTTGAGGCAGTTGGAGCATCTTTAACTTCTTTAATGTGATGTATTTTTGAGTGACACAGAATAGGGGAAAAGGATCATTTTGAGAGGTTTTGAATCTAATCTCTCCCAGGTTTTACCAATAACATAAATGCCAGCTTGAACAATACTAGGACCCTGAAACTGAGGCAGCTAAGTGGAATTCAGAATTATTCTACTATCTATACGTGTACCCTGAATAGTCTAAATGTTTTCTGTGAAAATATATGTGATTTTCCTGTTTACAGCACCCCCAGTTGTTAGTATGTTTCAACTAAAGTTCTTGTCAGATGGGTCAGACAGTGTCTGAAACCCTATTTTCATACATTTTTAAATTCCATT
>NC_092017.1:0-22451 GCF_042242105.1 Pempheris klunzingeri
TAGAAGAAGCACTAAACAGGCTGACAGCTGTATGTTTCAATATGGAAAGCCTTGAGAACTACTAAACATGATGTTTAGTTGTTTGAAATGAAGTTTTCACAACTAAAAAACTGTTTATAAACAAATGTCCATTTTAGCTTTCTCTCCTCAAACTAAGCACGTTTCTGACATTGGAGCTATATTAAAACTAACAGGCTGACAGCTGTATGTTTCAATATGGAAAGCCTTGAGAACTACTAAACATGATGTTTAGTTGTTTGAAATGAAGTTTTCACAACTAAAAAACTGTTTATAAACAAGTGTCCATTTTAGCTTTCTCTCCTCAAACTAAGCACGTTTCTGACATTGGAGCTAGAAGAAGCACTAAACAGGCTGACAGCTGTATGTTTCAATATGGAAAGCCTTGAGAACTACTAAACATGATGTTTAGTTGTTTTAAATGAAGTTTTCACAACTAAAAAACTGTTTATAAACAAGTGTCCATTTTAGCTTTCTCTCCTCAAACTAAGCACGTTTCTGACATTGGAGCTAGAAGAAGCACTAAACAGGCTGACAGCTGTATGTTTCAATATGGAAAGCCTTGAGAACTACTAAACATGATGTTTAGTTGTTTGAAATGAAGTTTTCACAACTAAAAAACTGTTTATAAACAAGTGTCCATTTTAGCTTTCTCTCCTCAAACTAAGCACGTTTCTGACATTGGAGCTAGAAGAAGCACTAAACAGGCTGACAGCTGTATGTTTCAATATGGAAAGCCTTGAGAACTACTAAACATGATGTTTAGTTGTTTTGAATGAGGTTTGCATAACAAAAAAATGTTTATTTAATAAGTGTCATTTTTGGCTTTCTTTCCTCAAACTAAGCTCGTTTCTGACATTGGAGCTAGAATAAGCACTCCCATGCTGCTAGCTGTATGTTTCAACATGGAAAGCCTTGAGAACTACTAAACATGATGTGTAGTTGTTTTGAATGAGGTTTTCACAACTAAAAAACTGTTTATGAACAAGTGTCCATTTTAGCGTTCTCTTCTCAAACTAAGCTCATTTCTGACATTGGAGCTAGAATAAGCACTCACAGGCTGACAGCTGTATGTTTCAACATGGAAAGCCTTGAGAACTACTAAACATGATGTTTAGTTGTTTGAAATGAAGTTTTCACAACTAAAAAACTGTTTATAAACAAGTGTCCATTTTAGCTTTCTCTCCTCAAACTAAGCACGTTTCTGACATTGGAGCTAGAAGAAGCACTAAACAGGCTGACAGCTGTATGTTTCAATATGGAAAGCCTTGAGAACTACTAAACATGATGTTTAGTTGTTTGAAATGAAGTTTTCACAACTAAAAAACTGTTTATAAACAAATGTCCATTTTAGCTTTCTCTCCTCAAACTAAGCACGTTTCTGACATTGGAGCTATATTAAAACTAACAGGCTGACAGCTGTATGTTTCAATATGGAAAGCCTTGAGAACTACTAAACATGATGTTTAGTTGTTTGAAATGAAGTTTTCACAACTAAAAAACTGTTTATAAACAAGTGTCCATTTTAGCTTTCTCTCCTCAAACTAAGCACGTTTCTGACATTGGAGCTAGAAGAAGCACTAAACAGGCTGACAGCTGTATGTTTCAATATGGAAAGCCTTGAGAACTACTAAACATGATGTTTAGTTGTTTGAAATGAAGTTTTCACAACTAAAAAACTGTTTATAAACAAGTGTCCATTTTAGCTTTCTCTCCTCAAACTAAGCACGTTTCTGACATTGGAGCTAGAAGAAGCACTAAACAGGCTTACAGCTGTATGTTTCAATATGGAAAGCCTTGAGAACTACTAAACATGATGTTTACTTGTTTGAAATGAAGTTTTCACAACTAAAAAACTGTTTATAAACAAGTGTCCATTTTAGCTTTCTCTCCTCAAACTAAGCACGTTTCTGACATTGGAGCTAGAAGAAGCACTAAACAGGCTGACAGCTGTATGTTTCAATATGGAAAGCCTTGAGAACTACTAAACATGATGTTTAGTTGTTTGAAATGAAGTTTTCACAACTAAAAAACTGTTTATAAACAAGTGTCCATTTTAGCTTTCTCTCCTCAAACTAAGCACGTTTCTGACATTGGAGCTAGAAGAAGCACTAAACAGGCTGACAGCTGTATGTTTCAATATGGAAAGCCTTGAGAACTACTAAACATGATGTTTAGTTGTTTTAAATGAAGTTTTCACAACTAAAAAACTGTTTATAAACAAGTGTCCATTTTAGCTTTCTCTCCTCAAACTAAGCACGTTTCTGACATTGGAGCTAGAAGAAGCACTAAACAGGCTGACAGCTGTATGTTTCAATATGGAAAGCCTTGAGAACTACTAAACATGATGTTTAGTTGTTTGAAATGAAGTTTTCACAACTAAAAAACTGTTTATAAACAAGTGTCCATTTTAGCTTTCTCTCCTCAAACTAAGCACGTTTCTGACATTGGAGCTAGAAGAAGCACTAAACAGGCTGACAGCTGTATGTTTCAATATGGAAAGCCTTGAGAACTACTAAACATGATGTTTAGTTGTTTGAAATGAAGTTTTCACAACTAAAAAACTGTTTATAAACAAATGTCCATTTTAGCTTTCTCTCCTCAAACTAAGCACGTTTCTGACATTGGAGCTATATTAAAACTAACAGGCTGACAGCTGTATGTTTCAATATGGAAAGCCTTGAGAACTACTAAACATGATGTTTAGTTGTTTGAAATGAAGTTTTCACAACTAAAAAACTGTTTATAAACAAGTGTCCATTTTAGCTTTCTCTCCTCAAACTAAGCACGTTTCTGACATTGGAGCTAGAAGAAGCACTAAACAGGCTGACAGCTGTATGTTTCAATATGGAAAGCCTTGAGAACTACTAAACATGATGTTTAGTTGTTTTAAATGAAGTTTTCACAACTAAAAAACTGTTTATAAACAAGTGTCCATTTTAGCTTTCTCTCCTCAAACTAAGCACGTTTCTGACATTGGAGCTAGAAGAAGCACTAAACAGGCTGACAGCTGTATGTTTCAATATGGAAAGCCTTGAGAACTACTAAACATGATGTTTAGTTGTTTGAAATGAAGTTTTCACAACTAAAAAACTGTTTATAAACAAGTGTCCATTTTAGCTTTCTCTCCTCAAACTAAGCACGTTTCTGACATTGGAGCTAGAAGAAGCACTAAACAGGCTGACAGCTGTATGTTTCAATATGGAAAGCCTTGAGAACTACTAAACATGATGTTTAGTTGTTTTGAATGAGGTTTGCATAACAAAAAAATGTTTATTTAATAAGTGTCATTTTTGGCTTTCTTTCCTCAAACTAAGCTCGTTTCTGACATTGGAGCTAGAATAAGCACTCCCATGCTGCTAGCTGTATGTTTCAACATGGAAAGCCTTGAGAACTACTAAACATGATGTGTAGTTGTTTTGAATGAGGTTTTCACAACTAAAAAACTGTTTATGAACAAGTGTCCATTTTAGCGTTCTCTTCTCAAACTAAGCTCATTTCTGACATTGGAGCTAGAATAAGCACTCACAGGCTGACAGCTGTATGTTTCAACATGGAAAGCCTTGAGAACTACTAAACATGATGTTTAGTTGTTTGAAATGAAGTTTTCACAACTAAAAAACTGTTTATAAACAAGTGTCCATTTTAGCTTTCTCTCCTCAAACTAAGCACGTTTCTGACATTGGAGCTAGAAGAAGCACTAAACAGGCTGACAGCTGTATGTTTCAATATGGAAAGCCTTGAGAACTACTAAACATGATGTTTAGTTGTTTGAAATGAAGTTTTCACAACTAAAAAACTGTTTATAAACAAATGTCCATTTTAGCTTTCTCTCCTCAAACTAAGCACGTTTCTGACATTGGAGCTATATTAAAACTAACAGGCTGACAGCTGTATGTTTCAATATGGAAAGCCTTGAGAACTACTAAACATGATGTTTAGTTGTTTGAAATGAAGTTTTCACAACTAAAAAACTGTTTATAAACAAGTGTCCATTTTAGCTTTCTCTCCTCAAACTAAGCACGTTTCTGACATTGGAGCTAGAAGAAGCACTAAACAGGCTGACAGCTGTATGTTTCAATATGGAAAGCCTTGAGAACTACTAAACATGATGTTTAGTTGTTTGAAATGAAGTTTTCACAACTAAAAAACTGTTTATAAACAAATGTCCATTTTAGCTTTCTCTCCTCAAACTAAGCACGTTTCTGACATTGGAGCTATATTAAAACTAACAGGCTGACAGCTGTATGTTTCAATATGGAAAGCCTTGAGAACTACTAAACATGATGTTTAGTTGTTTGAAATGAAGTTTTCACAACTAAAAAACTGTTTATAAACAAGTGTCCATTTTAGCTTTCTCTCCTCAAACTAAGCACGTTTCTGACATTGGAGCTAGAAGAAGCACTAAACAGGCTGACAGCTGTATGTTTCAATATGGAAAGCCTTGAGAACTACTAAACATGATGTTTAGTTGTTTGAAATGAAGTTTTCACAACTAAAAAACTGTTTATAAACAAATGTCCATTTTAGCTTTCTCTCCTCAAACTAAGCACGTTTCTGACATTGGAGCTATATTAAAACTAACAGGCTGACAGCTGTATGTTTCAATATGGAAAGCCTTGAGAACTACTAAACATGATGTTTAGTTGTTTGAAATGAAGTTTTCACAACTAAAAAACTGTTTATAAACAAGTGTCCATTTTAGCTTTCTCTCCTCAAACTAAGCACGTTTCTGACATTGGAGCTAGAAGAAGCACTAAACAGGCTGACAGCTGTATGTTTCAATATGGAAAGCCTTGAGAACTACTAAACATGATGTTTAGTTGTTTGAAATGAAGTTTTCACAACTAAAAAACTGTTTATAAACAAATGTCCATTTTAGCTTTCTCTCCTCAAACTAAGCACGTTTCTGACATTGGAGCTATATTAAAACTAACAGGCTGACAGCTGTATGTTTCAATATGGAAAGCCTTGAGAACTACTAAACATGATGTTTAGTTGTTTGAAATGAAGTTTTCACAACTAAAAAACTGTTTATAAACAAGTGTCCATTTTAGCTTTCTCTCCTCAAACTAAGCACGTTTCTGACATTGGAGCTATATTAAAACTAACAGGCTGACAGCTGTATGTTTCAATATGGAAAGCCTTGAGAACTACTAAACATGATGTTTAGTTGTTTGAAATGAAGTTTTCACAACTAAAAAACTGTTTATAAACAAGTGTCCATTTTAGCTTTCTCTCCTCAAACTAAGCACGTTTCTGACATTGGAGCTAGAAGAAGCACTAAACAGGCTGACAGCTGTATGTTTCAATATGGAAAGCCTTGAGAACTACTAAACATGATGTTTAGTTGTTTGAAATGAAGTTTTCACAACTAAAAAACTGTTTATAAACAAGTGTCCATTTTAGCTTTCTCTCCTCAAACTAAGCACGTTTCTGACATTGGAGCTAGAAGAAGCACTAAACAGGCTGACAGCTGTATGTTTCAATATGGAAAGCCTTGAGAACTACTAAACATGATGTTTAGTTGTTTGAAATGAAGTTTTCACAACTAAAAAACTGTTTATAAACAAATGTCCATTTTAGCTTTCTCTCCTCAAACTAAGCACGTTTCTGACATTGGAGCTATATTAAAACTAACAGGCTGACAGCTGTATGTTTCAATATGGAAAGCCTTGAGAACTACTAAACATGATGTTTAGTTGTTTGAAATGAAGTTTTCACAACTAAAAAACTGTTTATAAACAAGTGTCCATTTTAGCTTTCTCTCCTCAAACTAAGCACGTTTCTGACATTGGAGCTAGAAGAAGCACTAAACAGGCTGACAGCTGTATGTTTCAATATGGAAAGCCTTGAGAACTACTAAACATGATGTTTAGTTGTTTGAAATGAAGTTTTCACAACTAAAAAACTGTTTATAAACAAGTGTCCATTTTAGCTTTCTCTCCTCAAACTAAGCACGTTTCTGACATTGGAGCTAGAAGAAGCACTAAACAGGCTGACAGCTGTATGTTTCAATATGGAAAGCCTTGAGAACTACTAAACATGATGTTTAGTTGTTTGAAATGAAGTTTTCACAACTAAAAAACTGTTTATAAACAAATGTCCATTTTAGCTTTCTCTCCTCAAACTAAGCACGTTTCTGACATTGGAGCTATATTAAAACTAACAGGCTGACAGCTGTATGTTTCAATATGGAAAGCCTTGAGAACTACTAAACATGATGTTTAGTTGTTTGAAATGAAGTTTTCACAACTAAAAAACTGTTTATAAACAAGTGTCCATTTTAGCTTTCTCTCCTCAAACTAAGCACGTTTCTGACATTGGAGCTATATTAAAACTAACAGGCTGACAGCTGTATGTTTCAATATGGAAAGCCTTGAGAACTACTAAACATGATGTTTAGTTGTTTGAAATGAAGTTTTCACAACTAAAAAACTGTTTATAAACAAGTGTCCATTTTAGCTTTCTCTCCTCAAACTAAGCACGTTTCTGACATTGGAGCTATATTAAAACTAACAGGCTGACAGCTGTATGTTTCAATATGGAAAGCCTTGAGAACTACTAAACATGATGTTTAGTTGTTTGAAATGAAGTTTTCACAACTAAAAAACTGTTTATAAACAAGTGTCCATTTTAGCTTTCTCTCCTCAAACTAAGCACGTTTCTGACATTGGAGCTAGAAGAAGCACTAAACAGGCTGACAGCTGTATGTTTCAATATGGAAAGCCTTGAGAACTACTAAACATGATGTTTAGTTGTTTGAAATGAAGTTTTCACAACTAAAAAACTGTTTATAAACAAATGTCCATTTTAGCTTTCTCTCCTCAAACTAAGCACGTTTCTGACATTGGAGCTATATTAAAACTAACAGGCTGACAGCTGTATGTTTCAATATGGAAAGCCTTGAGAACTACTAAACATGATGTTTAGTTGTTTGAAATGAAGTTTTCACAACTAAAAAACTGTTTATAAACAAGTGTCCATTTTAGCTTTCTCTCCTCAAACTAAGCACGTTTCTGACATTGGAGCTAGAAGAAGCACTAAACAGGCTGACAGCTGTATGTTTCAATATGGAAAGCCTTGAGAACTACTAAACATGATGTTTAGTTGTTTGAAATGAAGTTTTCACAACTAAAAAACTGTTTATAAACAAATGTCCATTTTAGCTTTCTCTCCTCAAACTAAGCACGTTTCTGACATTGGAGCTATATTAAAACTAACAGGCTGACAGCTGTATGTTTCAATATGGAAAGCCTTGAGAACTACTAAACATGATGTTTAGTTGTTTGAAATGAAGTTTTCACAACTAAAAAACTGTTTATAAACAAGTGTCCATTTTAGCTTTCTCTCCTCAAACTAAGCACGTTTCTGACATTGGAGCTAGAAGAAGCACTAAACAGGCTGACAGCTGTTTCAATATGGAAAGCCTTGAGAACTACTAAACATGATGTTTAGTTGTTTGAAATGAAGTTTTCACAACTAAAAAACTGTTTATAAACAAGTGTCCATTTTAGCTTTCTCTCCTCAAACTAAGCACGTTTCTGACATTGGAGCTAGAAGAAGCACTAAACAGGCTGACAGCTGTATGTTTCAATATGGAAAGCCTTGAGAACTACTAAACATGATGTTTAGTTGTTTGAAATGAAGTTTTCACAACTAAAAAACTGTTTATAAACAAGTGTCCATTTTAGCTTTCTCTCCTCAAACTAAGCACGTTTCTGACATTGGAGCTATATTAAAACTAACAGGCTGACAGCTGTATGTTTCAATATGGAAAGCCTTGAGAACTACTAAACATGATGTTTAGTTGTTTGAAATGAAGTTTTCACAACTAAAAAACTGTTTATAAACAAGTGTCCATTTTAGCTTTCTCTCCTCAAACTAAGCACGTTTCTGACATTGGAGCTAGAAGAAGCACTAAACAGGCTGACAGCTGTATGTTTCAATATGGAAAGCCTTGAGAACTACTAAACATGATGTTTAGTTGTTTGAAATGAAGTTTTCACAACTAAAAAACTGTTTATAAACAAGTGTCCATTTTAGCTTTCTCTCCTCAAACTAAGCACGTTTCTGACATTGGAGCTAGAAGAAGCACTAAACAGGCTGACAGCTGTATGTTTCAATATGGAAAGCCTTGAGAACTACTAAACATGATGTTTAGTTGTTTGAAATGAAGTTTTCACAACTAAAAAACTGTTTATAAACAAGTGTCCATTTTAGCTTTCTCTCCTCAAACTAAGCACGTTTCTGACATTGGAGCTATATTAAAACTAACAGGCTGACAGCTGTATGTTTCAATATGGAAAGCCTTGAGAACTACTAAACATGATGTTTAGTTGTTTGAAATGAAGTTTTCACAACTAAAAAACTGTTTATAAACAAGTGTCCATTTTAGCTTTCTCTCCTCAAACTAAGCACGTTTCTGACATTGGAGCTAGAAGAAGCACTAAACAGGCTGACAGCTGTATGTTTCAATATGGAAAGCCTTGAGAACTACTAAACATGATGTTTAGTTGTTTGAAATGAAGTTTTCACAACTAAAAAACTGTTTATAAACAAGTGTCCATTTTAGCTTTCTCTCCTCAAACTAAGCACGTTTCTGACATTGGAGCTAGAAGAAGCACTAAACAGGCTGACAGCTGTATGTTTCAATATGGAAAGCCTTGAGAACTACTAAACATGATGTTTAGTTGTTTGAAATGAAGTTTTCACAACTAAAAAACTGTTTATAAACAAGTGTCCATTTTAGCTTTCTCTCCTCAAACTAAGCACGTTTCTGACATTGGAGCTAGAAGAAGCACTAAACAGGCTGACAGCTGTATGTTTCAATATGGAAAGCCTTGAGAACTACTAAACATGATGTTTAGTTGTTTTAAATGAAGTTTTCACAACTAAAAAACTGTTTATAAACAAGTGTCCATTTTAGCTTTCTCTCCTCAAACTAAGCACGTTTCTGACATTGGAGCTAGAAGAAGCACTAAACAGGCTGACAGCTGTATGTTTCAATATGGAAAGCCTTGAGAACTACTAAACATGATGTTTAGTTGTTTGAAATGAAGTTTTCACAACTAAAAAACTGTTTATAAACAAGTGTCCATTTTAGCTTTCTCTCCTCAAACTAAGCACGTTTCTGACATTGGAGCTAGAAGAAGCACTAAACAGGCTGACAGCTGTATGTTTCAATATGGAAAGCCTTGAGAACTACTAAACATGATGTTTAGTTGTTTGAAATGAAGTTTTCACAACTAAAAAACTGTTTATAAACAAATGTCCATTTTAGCTTTCTCTCCTCAAACTAAGCACGTTTCTGACATTGGAGCTATATTAAAACTAACAGGCTGACAGCTGTATGTTTCAATATGGAAAGCCTTGAGAACTACTAAACATGATGTTTAGTTGTTTGAAATGAAGTTTTCACAACTAAAAAACTGTTTATAAACAAGTGTCCATTTTAGCTTTCTCTCCTCAAACTAAGCACGTTTCTGACATTGGAGCTAGAAGAAGCACTAAACAGGCTGACAGCTGTATGTTTCAATATGGAAAGCCTTGAGAACTACTAAACATGATGTTTAGTTGTTTGAAATGAAGTTTTCACAACTAAAAAACTGTTTATAAACAAATGTCCATTTTAGCTTTCTCTCCTCAAACTAAGCACGTTTCTGACATTGGAGCTATATTAAAACTAACAGGCTGACAGCTGTATGTTTCAATATGGAAAGCCTTGAGAACTACTAAACATGATGTTTAGTTGTTTGAAATGAAGTTTTCACAACTAAAAAACTGTTTATAAACAAGTGTCCATTTTAGCTTTCTCTCCTCAAACTAAGCACGTTTCTGACATTGGAGCTATATTAAAACTAACAGGCTGACAGCTGTATGTTTCAATATGGAAAGCCTTGAGAACTACTAAACATGATGTTTAGTTGTTTGAAATGAAGTTTTCACAACTAAAAAACTGTTTATAAACAAGTGTCCATTTTAGCTTTCTCTCCTCAAACTAAGCACGTTTCTGACATTGGAGCTAGAAGAAGCACTAAACAGGCTGACAGCTGTATGTTTCAATATGGAAAGCCTTGAGAACTACTAAACATGATGTTTAGTTGTTTGAAATGAAGTTTTCACAACTAAAAAACTGTTTATAAACAAGTGTCCATTTTAGCTTTCTCTCCTCAAACTAAGCACGTTTCTGACATTGGAGCTAGAAGAAGCACTAAACAGGCTGACAGCTGTATGTTTCAATATGGAAAGCCTTGAGAACTACTAAACATGATGTTTAGTTGTTTGAAATGAAGTTTTCACAACTAAAAAACTGTTTATAAACAAATGTCCATTTTAGCTTTCTCTCCTCAAACTAAGCACGTTTCTGACATTGGAGCTATATTAAAACTAACAGGCTGACAGCTGTATGTTTCAATATGGAAAGCCTTGAGAACTACTAAACATGATGTTTAGTTGTTTGAAATGAAGTTTTCACAACTAAAAAACTGTTTATAAACAAGTGTCCATTTTAGCTTTCTCTCCTCAAACTAAGCACGTTTCTGACATTGGAGCTAGAAGAAGCACTAAACAGGCTGACAGCTGTATGTTTCAATATGGAAAGCCTTGAGAACTACTAAACATGATGTTTAGTTGTTTGAAATGAAGTTTTCACAACTAAAAAACTGTTTATAAACAAGTGTCCATTTTAGCTTTCTCTCCTCAAACTAAGCACGTTTCTGACATTGGAGCTAGAAGAAGCACTAAACAGGCTGACAGCTGTATGTTTCAATATGGAAAGCCTTGAGAACTACTAAACATGATGTTTAGTTGTTTGAAATGAAGTTTTCACAACTAAAAAACTGTTTATAAACAAGTGTCCATTTTAGCTTTCTCTCCTCAAACTAAGCACGTTTCTGACATTGGAGCTATATTAAAACTAACAGGCTGACAGCTGTATGTTTCAATATGGAAAGCCTTGAGAACTACTAAACATGATGTTTAGTTGTTTGAAATGAAGTTTTCACAACTAAAAAACTGTTTATAAACAAGTGTCCATTTTAGCTTTCTCTCCTCAAACTAAGCACGTTTCTGACATTGGAGCTAGAAGAAGCACTAAACAGGCTGACAGCTGTATGTTTCAATATGGAAAGCCTTGAGAACTACTAAACATGATGTTTAGTTGTTTGAAATGAAGTTTTCACAACTAAAAAACTGTTTATAAACAAGTGTCCATTTTAGCTTTCTCTCCTCAAACTAAGCACGTTTCTGACATTGGAGCTAGAAGAAGCACTAAACAGGCTGACAGCTGTATGTTTCAATATGGAAAGCCTTGAGAACTACTAAACATGATGTTTAGTTGTTTGAAATGAAGTTTTCACAACTAAAAAACTGTTTATAAACAAGTGTCCATTTTAGCTTTCTCTCCTCAAACTAAGCACGTTTCTGACATTGGAGCTAGAAGAAGCACTAAACAGGCTGACAGCTGTATGTTTCAATATGGAAAGCCTTGAGAACTACTAAACATGATGTTTAGTTGTTTGAAATGAAGTTTTCACAACTAAAAAACTGTTTATAAACAAGTGTCCATTTTAGCTTTCTCTCCTCAAACTAAGCACGTTTCTGACATTGGAGCTAGAAGAAGCACTAAACAGGCTGACAGCTGTATGTTTCAATATGGAAAGCCTTGAGAACTACTAAACATGATGTTTAGTTGTTTTAAATGAAGTTTTCACAACTAAAAAACTGTTTATAAACAAGTGTCCATTTTAGCTTTCTCTCCTCAAACTAAGCACGTTTCTGACATTGGAGCTAGAAGAAGCACTAAACAGGCTGACAGCTGTATGTTTCAATATGGAAAGCCTTGAGAACTACTAAACATGATGTTTAGTTGTTTTAAATGAAGTTTTCACAACTAAAAAACTGTTTATAAACAAGTGTCCATTTTAGCTTTCTCTCCTCAAACTAAGCACGTTTCTGACATTGGAGCTAGAAGAAGCACTAAACAGGCTGACAGCTGTATGTTTCAATATGGAAAGCCTTGAGAACTACTAAACATGATGTTTAGTTGTTTTGAATGAGGTTTGCATAACAAAAAAATGTTTATTTAATAAGTGTCATTTTTGGCTTTCTTTCCTCAAACTAAGCTCGTTTCTGACATTGGAGCTAGAATAAGCACTCCCATGCTGCTAGCTGTATGTTTCAACATGGAAAGCCTTGAGAACTACTAAACATGATGTGTAGTTGTTTTGAATGAGGTTTTCACAACTAAAAAACTGTTTATGAACAAGTGTCCATTTTAGCGTTCTCTTCTCAAACTAAGCTCATTTCTGACATTGGAGCTAGAATAAGCACTCACAGGCTGACAGCTGTATGTTTCAACATGGAAAGCCTTGAGAACTACTAAACATGATGTTTAGTTGTTTGAAATGAAGTTTTCACAACTAAAAAACTGTTTATAAACAAGTGTCCATTTTAGCTTTCTCTCCTCAAACTAAGCACGTTTCTGACATTGGAGCTAGAAGAAGCACTAAACAGGCTGACAGCTGTATGTTTCAATATGGAAAGCCTTGAGAACTACTAAACATGATGTTTAGTTGTTTGAAATGAAGTTTTCACAACTAAAAAACTGTTTATAAACAAATGTCCATTTTAGCTTTCTCTCCTCAAACTAAGCACGTTTCTGACATTGGAGCTATATTAAAACTAACAGGCTGACAGCTGTATGTTTCAATATGGAAAGCCTTGAGAACTACTAAACATGATGTTTAGTTGTTTGAAATGAAGTTTTCACAACTAAAAAACTGTTTATAAACAAGTGTCCATTTTAGCTTTCTCTCCTCAAACTAAGCACGTTTCTGACATTGGAGCTAGAAGAAGCACTAAACAGGCTGACAGCTGTATGTTTCAATATGGAAAGCCTTGAGAACTACTAAACATGATGTTTAGTTGTTTGAAATGAAGTTTTCACAACTAAAAAACTGTTTATAAACAAATGTCCATTTTAGCTTTCTCTCCTCAAACTAAGCACGTTTCTGACATTGGAGCTATATTAAAACTAACAGGCTGACAGCTGTATGTTTCAATATGGAAAGCCTTGAGAACTACTAAACATGATGTTTAGTTGTTTGAAATGAAGTTTTCACAACTAAAAAACTGTTTATAAACAAGTGTCCATTTTAGCTTTCTCTCCTCAAACTAAGCACGTTTCTGACATTGGAGCTAGAAGAAGCACTAAACAGGCTGACAGCTGTATGTTTCAATATGGAAAGCCTTGAGAACTACTAAACATGATGTTTAGTTGTTTGAAATGAAGTTTTCACAACTAAAAAACTGTTTATAAACAAGTGTCCATTTTAGCTTTCTCTCCTCAAACTAAGCACGTTTCTGACATTGGAGCTAGAAGAAGCACTAAACAGGCTGACAGCTGTATGTTTCAATATGGAAAGCCTTGAGAACTACTAAACATGATGTTTAGTTGTTTGAAATGAAGTTTTCACAACTAAAAAACTGTTTATAAACAAGTGTCCATTTTAGCTTTCTCTCCTCAAACTAAGCACGTTTCTGACATTGGAGCTAGAAGAAGCACTAAACAGGCTGACAGCTGTATGTTTCAATATGGAAAGCCTTGAGAACTACTAAACATGATGTTTAGTTGTTTGAAATGAAGTTTTCACAACTAAAAAACTGTTTATAAACAAATGTCCATTTTAGCTTTCTCTCCTCAAACTAAGCACGTTTCTGACATTGGAGCTATATTAAAACTAACAGGCTGACAGCTGTATGTTTCAATATGGAAAGCCTTGAGAACTACTAAACATGATGTTTAGTTGTTTGAAATGAAGTTTTCACAACTAAAAAACTGTTTATAAACAAGTGTCCATTTTAGCTTTCTCTCCTCAAACTAAGCACGTTTCTGACATTGGAGCTATATTAAAACTAACAGGCTGACAGCTGTATGTTTCAATATGGAAAGCCTTGAGAACTACTAAACATGATGTTTAGTTGTTTGAAATGAAGTTTTCACAACTAAAAAACTGTTTATAAACAAGTGTCCATTTTAGCTTTCTCTCCTCAAACTAAGCACGTTTCTGACATTGGAGCTAGAAGAAGCACTAAACAGGCTGACAGCTGTATGTTTCAATATGGAAAGCCTTGAGAACTACTAAACATGATGTTTAGTTGTTTGAAATGAAGTTTTCACAACTAAAAAACTGTTTATAAACAAATGTCCATTTTAGCTTTCTCTCCTCAAACTAAGCACGTTTCTGACATTGGAGCTATATTAAAACTAACAGGCTGACAGCTGTATGTTTCAATATGGAAAGCCTTGAGAACTACTAAACATGATGTTTAGTTGTTTGAAATGAAGTTTTCACAACTAAAAAACTGTTTATAAACAAGTGTCCATTTTAGCTTTCTCTCCTCAAACTAAGCACGTTTCTGACATTGGAGCTAGAAGAAGCACTAAACAGGCTGACAGCTGTATGTTTCAATATGGAAAGCCTTGAGAACTACTAAACATGATGTTTAGTTGTTTGAAATGAAGTTTTCACAACTAAAAAACTGTTTATAAACAAATGTCCATTTTAGCTTTCTCTCCTCAAACTAAGCACGTTTCTGACATTGGAGCTATATTAAAACTAACAGGCTGACAGCTGTATGTTTCAATATGGAAAGCCTTGAGAACTACTAAACATGATGTTTAGTTGTTTGAAATGAAGTTTTCACAACTAAAAAACTGTTTATAAACAAGTGTCCATTTTAGCTTTCTCTCCTCAAACTAAGCACGTTTCTGACATTGGAGCTATATTAAAACTAACAGGCTGACAGCTGTATGTTTCAATATGGAAAGCCTTGAGAACTACTAAACATGATGTTTAGTTGTTTGAAATGAAGTTTTCACAACTAAAAAACTGTTTATAAACAAGTGTCCATTTTAGCTTTCTCTCCTCAAACTAAGCACGTTTCTGACATTGGAGCTAGAAGAAGCACTAAACAGGCTGACAGCTGTATGTTTCAATATGGAAAGCCTTGAGAACTACTAAACATGATGTTTAGTTGTTTGAAATGAAGTTTTCACAACTAAAAAACTGTTTATAAACAAGTGTCCATTTTAGCTTTCTCTCCTCAAACTAAGCACGTTTCTGACATTGGAGCTAGAAGAAGCACTAAACAGGCTGACAGCTGTATGTTTCAATATGGAAAGCCTTGAGAACTACTAAACATGATGTTTAGTTGTTTGAAATGAAGTTTTCACAACTAAAAAACTGTTTATAAACAAATGTCCATTTTAGCTTTCTCTCCTCAAACTAAGCACGTTTCTGACATTGGAGCTATATTAAAACTAACAGGCTGACAGCTGTATGTTTCAATATGGAAAGCCTTGAGAACTACTAAACATGATGTTTAGTTGTTTGAAATGAAGTTTTCACAACTAAAAAACTGTTTATAAACAAGTGTCCATTTTAGCTTTCTCTCCTCAAACTAAGCACGTTTCTGACATTGGAGCTAGAAGAAGCACTAAACAGGCTGACAGCTGTATGTTTCAATATGGAAAGCCTTGAGAACTACTAAACATGATGTTTAGTTGTTTGAAATGAAGTTTTCACAACTAAAAAACTGTTTATAAACAAGTGTCCATTTTAGCTTTCTCTCCTCAAACTAAGCACGTTTCTGACATTGGAGCTAGAAGAAGCACTAAACAGGCTGACAGCTGTATGTTTCAATATGGAAAGCCTTGAGAACTACTAAACATGATGTTTAGTTGTTTGAAATGAAGTTTTCACAACTAAAAAACTGTTTATAAACAAGTGTCCATTTTAGCTTTCTCTCCTCAAACTAAGCACGTTTCTGACATTGGAGCTAGAAGAAGCACTAAACAGGCTGACAGCTGTATGTTTCAATATGGAAAGCCTTGAGAACTACTAAACATGATGTTTAGTTGTTTGAAATGAAGTTTTCACAACTAAAAAACTGTTTATAAACAAGTGTCCATTTTAGCTTTCTCTCCTCAAACTAAGCACGTTTCTGACATTGGAGCTAGAAGAAGCACTAAACAGGCTGACAGCTGTATGTTTCAATATGGAAAGCCTTGAGAACTACTAAACATGATGTTTAGTTGTTTTAAATGAAGTTTTCACAACTAAAAAACTGTTTATAAACAAGTGTCCATTTTAGCTTTCTCTCCTCAAACTAAGCACGTTTCTGACATTGGAGCTAGAAGAAGCACTAAACAGGCTGACAGCTGTATGTTTCAATATGGAAAGCCTTGAGAACTACTAAACATGATGTTTAGTTGTTTGAAATGAAGTTTTCACAACTAAAAAACTGTTTATAAACAAGTGTCCATTTTAGCTTTCTCTCCTCAAACTAAGCACGTTTCTGACATTGGAGCTAGAAGAAGCACTAAACAGGCTGACAGCTGTATGTTTCAATATGGAAAGCCTTGAGAACTACTAAACATGATGTTTAGTTGTTTGAAATGAAGTTTTCACAACTAAAAAACTGTTTATAAACAAATGTCCATTTTAGCTTTCTCTCCTCAAACTAAGCACGTTTCTGACATTGGAGCTATATTAAAACTAACAGGCTGACAGCTGTATGTTTCAATATGGAAAGCCTTGAGAACTACTAAACATGATGTTTAGTTGTTTGAAATGAAGTTTTCACAACTAAAAAACTGTTTATAAACAAGTGTCCATTTTAGCTTTCTCTCCTCAAACTAAGCACGTTTCTGACATTGGAGCTATATTAAAACTAACAGGCTGACAGCTGTATGTTTCAATATGGAAAGCCTTGAGAACTACTAAACATGATGTTTAGTTGTTTGAAATGAAGTTTTCACAACTAAAAAACTGTTTATAAACAAGTGTCCATTTTAGCTTTCTCTCCTCAAACTAAGCACGTTTCTGACATTGGAGCTAGAAGAAGCACTAAACAGGCTGACAGCTGTATGTTTCAATATGGAAAGCCTTGAGAACTACTAAACATGATGTTTAGTTGTTTGAAATGAAGTTTTCACAACTAAAAAACTGTTTATAAACAAATGTCCATTTTAGCTTTCTCTCCTCAAACTAAGCACGTTTCTGACATTGGAGCTATATTAAAACTAACAGGCTGACAGCTGTATGTTTCAATATGGAAAGCCTTGAGAACTACTAAACATGATGTTTAGTTGTTTGAAATGAAGTTTTCACAACTAAAAAACTGTTTATAAACAAGTGTCCATTTTAGCTTTCTCTCCTCAAACTAAGCACGTTTCTGACATTGGAGCTAGAAGAAGCACTAAACAGGCTGACAGCTGTATGTTTCAATATGGAAAGCCTTGAGAACTACTAAACATGATGTTTAGTTGTTTGAAATGAAGTTTTCACAACTAAAAAACTGTTTATAAACAAATGTCCATTTTAGCTTTCTCTCCTCAAACTAAGCACGTTTCTGACATTGGAGCTATATTAAAACTAACAGGCTGACAGCTGTATGTTTCAATATGGAAAGCCTTGAGAACTACTAAACATGATGTTTAGTTGTTTGAAATGAAGTTTTCACAACTAAAAAACTGTTTATAAACAAGTGTCCATTTTAGCTTTCTCTCCTCAAACTAAGCACGTTTCTGACATTGGAGCTATATTAAAACTAACAGGCTGACAGCTGTATGTTTCAATATGGAAAGCCTTGAGAACTACTAAACATGATGTTTAGTTGTTTGAAATGAAGTTTTCACAACTAAAAAACTGTTTATAAACAAGTGTCCATTTTAGCTTTCTCTCCTCAAACTAAGCACGTTTCTGACATTGGAGCTAGAAGAAGCACTAAACAGGCTGACAGCTGTATGTTTCAATATGGAAAGCCTTGAGAACTACTAAACATGATGTTTAGTTGTTTGAAATGAAGTTTTCACAACTAAAAAACTGTTTATAAACAAGTGTCCATTTTAGCTTTCTCTCCTCAAACTAAGCACGTTTCTGACATTGGAGCTATATTAAAACTAACAGGCTGACAGCTGTATGTTTCAATATGGAAAGCCTTGAGAACTACTAAACATGATGTTTAGTTGTTTGAAATGAAGTTTTCACAACTAAAAAACTGTTTATAAACAAGTGTCCATTTTAGCTTTCTCTCCTCAAACTAAGCACGTTTCTGACATTGGAGCTAGAAGAAGCACTAAACAGGCTGACAGCTGTATGTTTCAATATGGAAAGCCTTGAGAACTACTAAACATGATGTTTAGTTGTTTGAAATGAAGTTTTCACAACTAAAAAACTGTTTATAAACAAGTGTCCATTTTAGCTTTCTCTCCTCAAACTAAGCACGTTTCTGACATTGGAGCTAGAAGAAGCACTAAACAGGCTGACAGCTGTATGTTTCAATATGGAAAGCCTTGAGAACTACTAAACATGATGTTTAGTTGTTTGAAATGAAGTTTTCACAACTAAAAAACTGTTTATAAACAAATGTCCATTTTAGCTTTCTCTCCTCAAACTAAGCACGTTTCTGACATTGGAGCTATATTAAAACTAACAGGCTGACAGCTGTATGTTTCAATATGGAAAGCCTTGAGAACTACTAAACATGATGTTTAGTTGTTTGAAATGAAGTTTTCACAACTAAAAAACTGTTTATAAACAAGTGTCCATTTTAGCTTTCTCTCCTCAAACTAAGCACGTTTCTGACATTGGAGCTAGAAGAAGCACTAAACAGGCTGACAGCTGTATGTTTCAATATGGAAAGCCTTGAGAACTACTAAACATGATGTTTAGTTGTTTGAAATGAAGTTTTCACAACTAAAAAACTGTTTATAAACAAGTGTCCATTTTAGCTTTCTCTCCTCAAACTAAGCACGTTTCTGACATTGGAGCTAGAAGAAGCACTAAACAGGCTGACAGCTGTATGTTTCAATATGGAAAGCCTTGAGAACTACTAAACATGATGTTTAGTTGTTTGAAATGAAGTTTTCACAACTAAAAAACTGTTTATAAACAAGTGTCCATTTTAGCTTTCTCTCCTCAAACTAAGCACGTTTCTGACATTGGAGCTAGAAGAAGCACTAAACAGGCTGACAGCTGTATGTTTCAATATGGAAAGCCTTGAGAACTACTAAACATGATGTTTAGTTGTTTGAAATGAAGTTTTCACAACTAAAAAGCTGTTTATAAACAAGTGTCCATTTTAGCTTTCTCTCCTCAAACTAAGCACGTTTCTGACATTGGAGCTAGAAGAAGCACTAAACAGGCTGACAGCTGTATGTTTCAATATGGAAAGCCTTGAGAACTACTAAACATGATGTTTAGTTGTTTGAAATGAAGTTTTCACAACTAAAAAACTGTTTATAAACAAGTGTCCATTTTAGCTTTCTCTCCTCAAACTAAGCACGTTTCTGACATTGGAGCTAGAAGAAGCACTAAACAGGCTGACAGCTGTATGTTTCAATATGGAAAGCCTTGAGAACTACTAAACATGATGTTTAGTTGTTTGAAATGAAGTTTTCACAACTAAAAAACTGTTTATAAACAAATGTCCATTTTAGCTTTCTCTCCTCAAACTAAGCACGTTTCTGACATTGGAGCTATATTAAAACTAACAGGCTGACAGCTGTATGTTTCAACATGGAAAGCCTTGAGAACTACTAAACATGATGTTTAGTTGTTTGAAATGAAGTTTTCACAACTAAAAAACTGTTTATAAACAAGTGTCCATTTTAGCTTTCTCTCCTCAAACTAAGCACGTTTCTGACATTGGAGCTATATTAAAACTAACAGGCTGACAGCTGTATGTTTCAATATGGAAAGCCTTGAGAACTACTAAACATGATGTTTAGTTGTTTGAAATGAAGTTTTCACAACTAAAAAACTGTTTATAAACAAGTGTCCATTTTAGCTTTCTCTCCTCAAACTAAGCACGTTTCTGACATTGGAGCTAGAAGAAGCACTAAACAGGCTGACAGCTGTATGTTTCAATATGGAAAGCCTTGAGAACTACTAAACATGATGTTTAGTTGTTTGAAATGAAGTTTTCACAACTAAAAAACTGTTTATAAACAAGTGTCCATTTTAGCTTTCTCTCCTCAAACTAAGCACGTTTCTGACATTGGAGCTATATTAAAACTAACAGGCTGACAGCTGTATGTTTCAATATGGAAAGCCTTGAGAACTACTAAACATGATGTTTAGTTGTTTGAAATGAAGTTTTCACAACTAAAAAACTGTTTATAAACAAGTGTCCATTTTAGCTTTCTCTCCTCAAACTAAGCACGTTTCTGACATTGGAGCTAGAAGAAGCACTAAACAGGCTGACAGCTGTATGTTTCAATATGGAAAGCCTTGAGAACTACTAAACATGATGTTTAGTTGTTTGAAATGAAGTTTTCACAACTAAAAAACTGTTTATAAACAAGTGTCCATTTTAGCTTTCTCTCCTCAAACTAAGCACGTTTCTGACATTGGAGCTATATTAAAACTAACAGGCTGACAGCTGTATGTTTCAATATGGAAAGCCTTGAGAACTACTAAACATGATGTTTAGTTGTTTGAAATGAAGTTTTCACAACTAAAAAACTGTTTATAAACAAGTGTCCATTTTAGCTTTCTCTCCTCAAACTAAGCACGTTTCTGACATTGGAGCTAGAAGAAGCACTAAACAGGCTGACAGCTGTATGTTTCAATATGGAAAGCCTTGAGAACTACTAAACATGATGTTTAGTTGTTTGAAATGAAGTTTTCACAACTAAAAAACTGTTTATAAACAAGTGTCCATTTTAGCTTTCTCTCCTCAAACTAAGCACGTTTCTGACATTGGAGCTATATTAAAACTAACAGGCTGACAGCTGTATGTTTCAATATGGAAAGCCTTGAGAACTACTAAACATGATGTTTAGTTGTTTGAAATGAAGTTTTCACAACTAAAAAACTGTTTATAAACAAGTGTCCATTTTAGCTTTCTCTCCTCAAACTAAGCACGTTTCTGACATTGGAGCTAGAAGAAGCACTAAACAGGCTGACAGCTGTATGTTTCAATATGGAAAGCCTTGAGAACTACTAAACATGATGTTTAGTTGTTTGAAATGAAGTTTTCACAACTAAAAAACTGTTTATAAACAAGTGTCCATTTTAGCTTTCTCTCCTCAAACTAAGCACGTTTCTGACATTGGAGCTAGAAGAAGCACTAAACAGGCTGACAGCTGTATGTTTCAATATGGAAAGCCTTGAGAACTACTAAACATGATGTTTAGTTGTTTGAAATGAAGTTTTCACAACTAAAAAACTGTTTATAAACAAATGTCCATTTTAGCTTTCTCTCCTCAAACTAAGCACGTTTCTGACATTGGAGCTATATTAAAACTAACAGGCTGACAGCTGTATGTTTCAATATGGAAAGCCTTGAGAACTACTAAACATGATGTTTAGTTGTTTGAAATGAAGTTTTCACAACTAAAAAACTGTTTATAAACAAGTGTCCATTTTAGCTTTCTCTCCTCAAACTAAGCACGTTTCTGACATTGGAGCTAGAAGAAGCACTAAACAGGCTGACAGCTGTATGTTTCAATATGGAAAGCCTTGAGAACTACTAAACATGATGTTTAGTTGTTTGAAATGAAGTTTTCACAACTAAAAAACTGTTTATAAACAAGTGTCCATTTTAGCTTTCTCTCCTCAAACTAAGCACGTTTCTGACATTGGAGCTAGAAGAAGCACTAACAGGCTGACAGCTGTATGTTTCAATATGGAAAGCCTTGAGAACTACTAAACATGATGTTTAGTTGTTTGAAATGAAGTTTTCACAACTAAAAAACTGTTTATAAACAAGTGTCCATTTTAGCTTTCTCTCCTCAAACTAAGCACGTTTCTGACATTGGAGCTAGAAGAAGCACTAAACAGGCTGACAGCTGTATGTTTCAATATGGAAAGCCTTGAGAACTACTAAACATGATGTTTAGTTGTTTGAAATGAAGTTTTCACAACTAAAAAACTGTTTATAAACAAGTGTCCATTTTAGCTTTCTCTCCTCAAACTAAGCACGTTTCTGACATTGGAGCTATATTAAAACTAACAGGCTGACAGCTGTATGTTTCAATATGGAAAGCCTTGAGAACTACTAAACATGATGTTTAGTTGTTTGAAATGAAGTTTTCACAACTAAAAAACTGTTTATAAACAAGTGTCCATTTTAGCTTTCTCTCCTCAAACTAAGCACGTTTCTGACATTGGAGCTAGAAGAAGCACTAAACAGGCTGACAGCTGTATGTTTCAATATGGAAAGCCTTGAGAACTACTAAACATGATGTTTAGTTGTTTGAAATGAAGTTTTCACAACTAAAAAACTGTTTATAAACAAGTGTCCATTTTAGCTTTCTCTCCTCAAACTAAGCACGTTTCTGACATTGGAGCTATATTAAAACTAACAGGCTGACAGCTGTATGTTTCAATATGGAAAGCCTTGAGAACTACTAAACATGA
>NC_092017.1:22651-57651 GCF_042242105.1 Pempheris klunzingeri
TAACCCTAACCCCTAACCCTCTAACCCTAACCCTAACCTAACCCTAACCCTAACCCTAACCCTAACCCTAACCCTAACCCTAACCCTAACCCTAACCCTAACCCTAACCTAACCCTAACCCTCTAACCCTAACCCTAACCCTAACCCTAACCCTAACCCTAACCCTAACCCTAACCCTAACCCTAACCCTAACCCTAACCCTAACCCTAACCCTAACCCTAACCCTAACCCTAACCCTAACCCTAACCCTAACCCTAACCCTAACCCTAACCCTAACCCTAACCCTAACCCTAACCCTAACCCTAACCCTAACCCTAACCCTAACCCTAACCCTAACCCTAACCAACCCTAACCCTAACCCTAACCCTAACCCTAACCCTAACCCTAACCCTAACCCTAACCCTAACCCTAACCCTAACCCTAACCCTAACCCTAACCCTAACCCTAACCCTAACCCTAACCCTAACCCTAACCCTAACCCTAACCCTAACCCTAACCCTAACCCTAACCCTAACCCCCACCCCCACCCCCACCCCCACCCCCACCCCCACCCCCACACCCCCACCCCCCACCCCACCCCCACCCCACCCCCACCCCCACCCTCCCCCACCCCCCCACCCCCACCCCCCCCCACCCCAGCCCCCACCCACCCACCCCACCCCCACCCCCACCCCCACCCCCACCCCACCCCCCACCCCCACCCCCACCCCCACCCCCCTCCCCCACCCCACCCCCACGCCCCTCCCCCTCCCCACCCCCTCCCCACCCCCTCCCCCACCCCCACCCCCACCCCACCCCCACCCCACCCCCACCCCACCCCCACCCTCACCCACCCCCACCACCCAACCCCTACCCCACCCCTCACCCTCCCAAGCCACCCCCTACCCCTCACCCACCCCCACCCCTCCCCCTACCCCAACCCCTCCCCTCCCCACCCCCACCCTACCCCAACCCCTAACCCAACCCCACCCACACCCTAACCCAACCCTACCCCTCCCCCACACCCCAACCCTACCCCAACCCTACCCTACCCCTAACCCTAACCCAAACCCCTACCCTACACCCACCCAACCCTCACCCTCACCCTACCCCTAACCCCATCCCCCTACCCCTAACCCAACCACCCCCACCCTACCCAACCCTCCCCCACCCAACCCCACCCCACACCCTACCCCACCCCCTCCCCACCCCTAACCCCTACCCACCCCACACCCAACCCCGTCCCTACCCTAACCCTACCCCTACCCAACCCTCACCCTAACCCTAACCCTAACCCTAACCCTAACCCTAACCCTAACCCTAACCCTAACCCTAACCCTAACCCTAACCCTAACCCTAACCCTAACCCTAACCCTAACCCTAACCCTAACCCTAACCCTAACCCTAACCCTAACCCTAACCCTAACCCTAACCCTAACCCTAACCCTAACCCTAACCCTAACCCTAACCCTAACCCTAACCCTAACCCTAACCCTAACCCTAACCCTAACCCTAACCCTAACCCTAACCCTAACCCTAACCCTAACCCTAACCCTAACCCTAACCCTAACCCTAACCCTAACCCTAACCCTAACCCTAACCCTAACCCTAACCCTAACCCTAACCCTAACCCTAACCCTAACCCTAACCCTAACCCTAACCCTAACCCTAACCCTAACCCTAACCCTAACCCTAACCCTAACCCTAACCCTAACCCTAACCCTAACCCTAACCCTAACCCTAACCCTAACCCTAACCCTAACCCTAACCCTAACCCTAACCCTAACCCTAACCCTAACCCTAACCCTAACCCTAACCCTAACCCTAACCCTAACCCTAACCCTAACCCTAACCCTAACCCTAACCCTAACCCTAACCCTAACCCTAACCCTAACCCTAACCCTAACCCTAACCCTAACCCTAACCCTAACCCTAACCCTAACCCTAACCCTAACCCTAACCCTAACCCTAACCCTAACCCTAACCCTAACCCTAACCCTAACCCTAACCCTAACCCTAACCCTAACCCTAACCCTAACCCTAACCCTAACCCTAACCCTAACCCTAACCCTAACCCTAACCCTAACCCTAACCCTAACCCTAACCCTAACCCTAACCCTAACCCTAACCCTAACCCTAACCCTAACCCTAACCCTAACCCTAACCCTAACCCTAACCCTAACCCTAACCCTAACCCTAACCCTAACCCTAACCCTAACCCTAACCCTAACCCTAACCCTAACCCTAACCCTAACCCTAACCCTAACCCTAACCCTAACCCTAACCCTAACCCTAACCCTAACCCTAACCCTAACCCTAACCCTAACCCTAACCCTAACCCTAACCCTAACCCTAACCCTAACCCTAACCCTAACCCTAACCCTAACCCTAACCCTAACCCTAACCCTAACCCTAACCCTAACCCTAACCCTAACCCTAACCCTAACCCTAACCCTAACCCTAACCCTAACCCTAACCCTAACCCTAACCCTAACCCTAACCCTAACCCTAACCCTAACCCTAACCCTAACCCTAACCCTAACCCTAACCCTAACCCTAACCCTAACCCTAACCCTAACCCTAACCCTAACCCTAACCCTAACCCTAACCCTAACCCTAACCCTAACCCTAACCCTAACCCTAACCCTAACCCTAACCCTAACCCTAACCCTAACCCTAACCCTAACCCTAACCCTAACCCTAACCCTAACCCTAACCCTAACCCTAACCCTAACCCTAACCCTAACCCTAACCCTAACCCTAACCCTAACCCTAACCCTAACCCTAACCCTAACCCTAACCCTAACCCTAACCCTAACCCTAACCCTAACCCTAACCCTAACCCTAACCCTAACCCTAACCCTAACCCTAACCCTAACCCTAACCCTAACCCTAACCCTAACCCTAACCCTAACCCTAACCCTAACCCTAACCCTAACCCTAACCCTAACCCTAACCCTAACCCTAACCCTAACCCTAACCCTAACCCTAACCCTAACCCTAACCCTAACCCTAACCCTAACCCTAACCCTAACCCTAACCCTAACCCTAACCCTAACCCTAACCCTAACCCTAACCCTAACCCTAACCCTAACCCTAACCCTAACCCTAACCCTAACCCTAACCCTAACCCTAACCCTAACCCTAACCCTAACCCTAACCCTAACCCTAACCCTAACCCTAACCCTAACCCTAACCCTAACCCTAACCCTAACCCTAACCCTAACCCTAACCCTAACCCTAACCCTAACCCTAACCCTAACCCTAACCCTAACCCTAACCCTAACCCTAACCCTAACCCTAACCCTAACCCTAACCCTAACCCTAACCCTAACCCTAACCCTAACCCTAACCCTAACCCTAACCCTAACCCTAACCCTAACCCTAACCCTAACCCTAACCCTAACCCTAACCCTAACCCTAACCCTAACCCTAACCCTAACCCTAACCCTAACCCTAACCCTAACCCTAACCCTAACCCTAACCCTAACCCTAACCCTAACCCTAACCCTAACCCTAACCCTAACCCTAACCCTAACCCTAACCCTAACCCTAACCCTAACCCTAACCCTAACCCTAACCCTAACCCTAACCCTAACCCTAACCCTAACCCTAACCCTAACCCTAACCCTAACCCTAACCCTAACCCTAACCCTAACCCTAACCCTAACCCTAACCCTAACCCTAACCCTAACCCTAACCCTAACCCTAACCCTAACCCTAACCCTAACCCTAACCCTAACCCTAACCCTAACCCTAACCCTAACCCTAACCCTAACCCTAACCCTAACCCTAACCCTAACCCTAACCCTAACCCTAACCCTAACCCTAACCCTAACCCTAACCCTAACCCTAACCCTAACCCTAACCCTAACCCTAACCCTAACCCTAACCCTAACCCTAACCCTAACCCTAACCCTAACCCTAACCCTAACCCTAACCCTAACCCTAACCCTAACCCTAACCCTAACCCTAACCCTAACCCTAACCCTAACCCTAACCCTAACCCTAACCCTAACCCTAACCCTAACCCTAACCCTAACCCTAACCCTAACCCTAACCCTAACCCTAACCCTAACCCTAACCCTAACCCTAACCCTAACCCTAACCCTAACCCTAACCCTAACCCTAACCCTAACCCTAACCCTAACCCTAACCCTAACCCTAACCCTAACCCTAACCCTAACCCTAACCCTAACCCTAACCCTAACCCTAACCCTAACCCTAACCCTAACCCTAACCCTAACCCTAACCCTAACCCTAACCCTAACCCTAACCCTAACCCTAACCCTAACCCTAACCCTAACCCTAACCCTAACCCTAACCCTAACCCTAACCCTAACCCTAACCCTAACCCTAACCCTAACCCTAACCCTAACCCTAACCCTAACCCTAACCCTAACCCTAACCCTAACCCTAACCCTAACCCTAACCCTAACCCTAACCCTAACCCTAACCCTAACCCTAACCCTAACCCTAACCCTAACCCTAACCCTAACCCTAACCCTAACCCTAACCCTAACCCTAACCCTAACCCTAACCCTAACCCTAACCCTAACCCTAACCCTAACCCTACCCTAACCCTAACCCTAACCCTAACCCTAACCCTAACCCTAACCCTAACCCTAACCCTAACCCTAACCCTAACCCTAACCCTAACCCTAACCCTAACCCTAACCCTATCAAATTTGATGATCGTGGTTATTACCCCCCTTACCTAACCCTAACCCTAACCCTAACCCTAACCCTAACCCTAACCCTAACCCTAACCCTAACCCTAACCTAACCCTAACCTAACCCTAACCCTAACCCTAACCAGCCTGGAGGAAGGACCGAGCACCTCCTGTCTCCTTCGGGAGACAGGCTCATTCGCCTTCCCCTAACCCTAGGGGTACCCATATCAGTTTTCATCATATAACCTAACCCTAACCCTAACCCTAACCCTAACCATCACCCAAAAACAGGACCATCAAATTTGATGATCGTGGTTATTACCCCCCTTACCTAACCCTACCCATATCAGTTTTCATCATATAACCTAACCCTAACCCTAACCCTGACTTATCGGCTCATGAAGTTCATGGGTAGGGGTACCCATATCAGTTTTCATCATATAACCTAACCCTAACCCTAACCCTAACCCTGATCCTGAGTCTAACCCTAACCCTAACCCTCCTAATCCTGAGTCTAACCCTAGGTCTAAGCTCTCCCTCTACAAAACCCTTACCTTAACCACACTCCTTTAGTGCAGCCCTAACCCTAGCAAAAAACACCCTCCGAACACCCTCCAATCCACTCCAAAACACCCCCCAGACAACCCTCCAATCAACTCCAAAACACCCTACAAAACACCCCCCAATCCACTCCAAATGACCTCAAATGCACCCCTAGGCACTTCCTGGAAACACCTAGGGACAAAAAACACTTGGGCAAATTTTCACTCACTATAGTCAATGCAACTTTTCAACATAACTCGCCCTAGGAATGTCCCACACACACCATTCAACCACCCCTAGGCTCCCCCTAAGCCAAGCTACCCCACCCTAGGATTGCAGCTCCACAGCGCCAACTACTGGACGGCCACTTTTACAAAAAACACTCTCCAGGACACCCTCCAATCAACTCCAAATGGCCTGAAACGCGCTCCTAAACACTTTCTGGGGGAACTTTTTTCAAAAAAACACTTTGAAAAATTTCACCTCACTCAACTCTATGGGGAATTTTCAAACGCCTATAACTTTAAAACCACACCTCCTAGCGCTTTGCAAACCACTTCCGCCTGCCATAATTCGGCCCTTCTGAACACGCCAGGCTTGGTCCCGTCTCTCTACGACCTTCCCTTCCGGAGATACAACAAAAACAAACTTTTTTTCGCTACTTACGCCCACTTCCCGACGTCACAGCCACTAGGGGGACCCACCAAACGAAAGACAGCCTATGGAAATGGGGGGGTAGGAAAAACCTCAACTCTCTAGCTCACAAGCTTCTTCAGTTACCGGCCAGTCTGAGGATCGCCGTTTCGGCGATCGTGGTTATTACCCCCCTTACCTAACCCTAACCCTAACCCTGACTTATCGGCTCATGAAGTTCATGGGTAGGGGTACCCATATCAGTTTTCATCATATAACCTAACCCTAACCCTAACCCTAACCCTGATCCTGAGTCTAACCCTAACCCTAACCCTCCTAATCCTGAGTCTAACCCTAGGTCTAAGCTCTCCCTCTACAAAACCCTTACCTTAACCACACTCCTTTAGTGCAGCCCTAACCCTAGCAAAAAACACCCTCCGAACACCCTCCAATCCACTCCAAAACACCCCCCAGACAACCCTCCAATCAACTCCAAAACACCCTACAAAACACCCCCCAATCCACTCCAAATGACCTCAAATGCACCCCTAGGCACTTCCTGGAAACACCTAGGGACAAAAAACACTTGGGCAAATTTTCACTCACTATAGTCAATGCAACTTTTCAACATAACTCGCCCTAGGAATGTCCCACACACACCATTCAACCACCCCTAGGCTCCCCCTAAGCCAAGCTACCCCACCCTAGGATTGCAGCTCCACAGCGCCAACTACTGGACGGCCACTTTTACAAAAAACACTCTCCAGGACACCCTCCAATCAACTCCAAATGGCCTGAAACGCGCTCCTAAACACTTTCTGGGGGAACTTTTTTCAAAAAAACACTTTGAAAAATTTCACCTCACTCAACTCTATGGGGAATTTTCAAACGCCTATAACTTTAAAACCACACCTCCTAGCGCTTTGCAAACCACTTCCGCCTGCCATAATTCGGCCCTTCTGAACACGCCAGGCTTGGTCCCGTCTCTCTACGACCTTCCCTTCCGGAGATACAACAAAAACAAACTTTTTTTCGCTACTTACGCCCACTTCCCGACGTCACAGCCACTAGGGGGACCCACCAAACGAAAGACAGCCTATGGAAATGGGGGGGTAGGAAAAACCTCAACTCTCTAGCTCACAAGCTTCTTCAGTTACCGGCCAGTCTGAGGATCGCCGTTTCGGCGATCGTGGTTATTACCCCCCTTACCTAACCCTAA
The DNA here is from genome assembly GCF_042242105.1 of Pempheris klunzingeri. Taxonomy (NCBI): domain Eukaryota; kingdom Metazoa; phylum Chordata; class Actinopteri; order Acropomatiformes; family Pempheridae; genus Pempheris; species Pempheris klunzingeri. The sequence continues at coordinate 29,699 of NC_092017.1, forward strand.
CCCTAACCCTGACTTATCGGCTCATGAAGTTCATGGGTAGGGGTACCCATATCAGTTTTCATCATATAACCTAACCCTAACCCTAACCCTAACCCTGATCCTGAGTCTAACCCTAACCCTAACCCTCCTAATCCTGAGTCTAACCCTAGGTCTAAGCTCTCCCTCTACAAAACCCTTACCTTAACCACACTCCTTTAGTGCAGCCCTAACCCTAGCAAAAAACACCCTCCGAACACCCTCCAATCCACTCCAAAACACCCCCCAGACAACCCTCCAATCAACTCCAAAACACCCTACAAAACACCCCCCAATCCACTCCAAATGACCTCAAATGCACCCCTAGGCACTTCCTGGAAACACCTAGGGACAAAAAACACTTGGGCAAATTTTCACTCACTATAGTCAATGCAACTTTTCAACATAACTCGCCCTAGGAATGTCCCACACACACCATTCAACCACCCCTAGGCTCCCCCTAAGCCAAGCTACCCCACCCTAGGATTGCAGCTCCACAGCGCCAACTACTGGACGGCCACTTTTACAAAAAACACTCTCCAGGACACCCTCCAATCAACTCCAAATGGCCTGAAACGCGCTCCTAAACACTTTCTGGGGGAACTTTTTTCAAAAAAACACTTTGAAAAATTTCACCTCACTCAACTCTATGGGGAATTTTCAAACGCCTATAACTTTAAAACCACACCTCCTAGCGCTTTGCAAACCACTTCCGCCTGCCATAATTCGGCCCTTCTGAACACGCCAGGCTTGGTCCCGTCTCTCTACGACCTTCCCTTCCGGAGATACAACAAAAACAAACTTTTTTTCGCTACTTACGCCCACTTCCCGACGTCACAGCCACTAGGGGGACCCACCAAACGAAAGACAGCCTATGGAAATGGGGGGGTAGGAAAAACCTCAACTCTCTAGCTCACAAGCTTCTTCAGTTACCGGCCAGTCTGAGGATCGCCGTTTCGGCGATCGTGGTTATTACCCCCCTTACCTAACCCTAACCCTAACCCTAACCCTAACCCTAACCCTAACCCTAACCCTAACCCTAACCCATAACCCTGGTTTCTTTTCCTCTTCCCTAACCTTAACCCCCTCCCCTTCCCCTCTTCCCTAACCATAACCCTGGTCTCTTTTCCTCTTCCCTAACGTTAACCCTGCCCCTTTCCCCTCTTCCCTAATCTTAACCCTGCCCCTTCCCCCCATCCCAAACCTCAACCCTGGTTCCCTTTCCTCTTCCCTCACCTTAACCCCGCCCCTTTCCCCCTTTCCCTAACCTTAACCCTCCCCCTTTCCCCTATCCCAAACCTTAACCCTGGTTCCTTTTCCTTTTCCCAAACCTTAACCATGCCTCCTTCCCCTATTCCCTAACCTTAACCCCGCCCCCCTCCCCCCTTTCCCAAACCTTAACCCTGGTCCCCCTTCCCTAACCCTGGTTCCCATTCCTCTTCCCAAACCTTAACCCTGCCCCCTTTCCCTTTTCCTAACCTTAACCCCGCCCCCTTCCCCTCTCCCTAACCTTAACCTTGCTTCCTCTTCTCCCCTCCTCACTCATATCTCGCCTGCTTTCCCATCTCCCCCACCTGTACCAGGACCTGTTCCCCCACCACCCCACCACCCTTTTTTTATCTCATATCCTCCTTCCTCCCTCTTTCCACTTGAACCCCCCTCCAAGCCCTTCCCCTAACCTTAACCCTTCCTTCCCCAAAACCTAATTCCTCCCACCCCTCTGTTCCTCTAACCACCAGGACCAATTCTTCACCTCCCTCTATCCTCCTTCCTTCCCATCTCCCACCACACTGACACAAACACACACACTCATACACTTCAACAACTCCCAAACAGGGGGAGGGTCAGCCGGTCTAACACCCTCCATCGAGAACTCCAAAATCACTGGTCCTATGACCTTTGACCCGGAAAACGGGGACCTTTGCTCCCGAGGAGGGAGGGGGAGACCAGAGTGAATTTGGATTCACAGACTTGAGACCGCCACTCCAGGGGGGCCTTAATGATCTTGGATTTGAAGGGCCACCACTGGACGGGCGGCCCCAACTCTAAGCCCACATTTATTTCATTACCAAAATTATTTTGGCATTAATAATTTTTGTTAAAAGTTGTCTCGGTGGGCCACTCTCCCTCTTCCTCCTGCCGTGCTCTGCCTGGGGATTGATCCCGGGTCCCTGGTGTGGATGACCGTCACCTCCACCACTACACCATCCAGCAGATCAGTAGGCCCGTGCACCTTATCCTATTTGGACTCCCTAAACCCCAACCCCAACCCAAACCTAACCCTGCCAGAGCCACTGATCAGCACTCATCACTACAATAACCATCCCGGCAAAAGGTCTCTGCTGTCGGACCTGGGACCTGGCGGGACTCGAACCTGGGCCTCCTGCGCGGAGGCCCTTGGCCCGGCCCGGTGAGCTACACTTCAACACACTCCTACACCAGTTTCCTTTCTCTCACACACATTCCAAAACATATACACACACACATTCTTACACACACACACACACACACACACACACACACACACACTCAAGATCAATCAATCATCTCTCCTTTCCTCCAGAATCTCACTCCCAATAAAACTCACAAAAATATACTAAGCCCCAGCTACAGGACGCAGCCTTCCCTCCCTTCCCCCTTTCTCTTTTTTTCCCCATACGCAGGATGTCTGGGTTGGGGACCGGCGGGACTCGAACCCGGGTCCCTCGTGCTGCGGTCCCCAGCCCAGCCGATTGAGCTACACTCTGGAACACCTGTCATCAGACTCTTCACACTCTTCATCTTCACCCACGGGCACACACCCCTTTCCACAGCCAATCCAAAACCTTCCCTCCAAAAAATCCACACATACACCCAATCAGTTCCTTGGCTACCTTCTTCCCGCCCAAACACACGGACCACACCCTCCCTTTCTCCAATCATCTTACACCACCCACAATCTCATTGGCTAATTGACTCTTGGGAGGGGACTCACCTCCCTCTTCCCAACAGTCATATACAGACACCTGGGCCATTCTCAGCTATCCCCTGAAGAAGCAGCACTCAGCTGCGAAACGTCGGGACCTGCTCCTCTGCACAGCCTGTAAGTCCTTTTTTACTTTTGCATTGGATTTTTAACAGTGCATTTGCACTTTTTAACGGTGTTTTACACTCTGGGATCGTGTCTTTTAAACCCTTGACAGCATTTTTAGCACTCTTTTTTGAGCAGTGTTTTTAGTGTTTGTTCTATGGGTTTTAGCGCTTTATCAGCAGTGTTTTAGCACCTTTTAACAGTGTACAAACACCTTTACCAGTGTTTTACACCTTTTAAATTAATAAAACTTAATTTTAACCAAGTGGGGGGGCTCGACCCTTTTTAAACGCCTGGATAAACTCTCCTCCTTTTAACCACCTGGAGCCAACTGGCAAATAGAGACTCTTTTAATTGCCTTTAACACCAACCACTGGCGACCATAACGGGGACTACAACCTCCACCCGGCCAAGATCCAAAACCTTTCCAGGACTACAACGCGGCCGGGCCTGGACCACCATCCCCCAAGAGAGGAGACTACCGTCTGCGGCACCAAGGTAAGAGCCCTCTACACATAATGTTTTTTACACACAAGGCCGGGGCTGGGCCTAGGAGCAGGGCTGAGAATGGCCCTGCACCTCACCAGACACCACAACCACTGATGGCCACTCGCATACACGCACCCAACAGACATCACACCACCAGACAACACTACCACACACAGACACACACACTCACCCAGCCACCAGATCCAGAAACCAGACACACCAGTAAACTACACTTCAAGCTCATCCAGGCCATACACCACAAACGCATAATGGACACAGCACTCACTTCAGGCACTTTTCCACCAGGCATGTTACGCCAAATAACCCGGCTAACAGACTTCATCAAACCATCCACACCCACTACAGAAACACGCAACAAAATTCACACTAACACCACACAGTGGATGCTGAATACAATCACTATCCTCCAGGAACATTACACCACTGCCATAGCCACGCTAGCCACCACTCCCCATAACCCAATAGCTCTACAGATAGCCACCGGCTGGGCCCACAAACGATACGGCCCCAGGCTGACGGCGGAGACCTTAAAGGAAACTCAACACATTCTACAACAGCAGACCGGATCCATCACCAACATCACCACCGCCACCACCACCAATCGTGGACCACACCCGGACCCAAACAATAGAAGCAGACCGGACAATCCACTACCCACCATCCCAGAAGCCCCGGAACCGGACTTCCCACCATTACCCAAACCACAGGCTCCACATAATCTCCCCTTATCCCATGCTACGCCAGCACCAGTCTCCACTCCAGCTCACCAACGGACACAACAGACCCCATCAGACGAAGGTAATTTACTCTCAATAACCCACCCCATCTACAGGACCCGGACACCCACCCCCCACCAGCAGACCAAACCTGGTACCACACCTCCAAGAACCGGCCCTGCCAAATCTCGACAACAGACTCTTTCATTCATCCAATCCACATCAGCCCAACAACAGCCACCGCATCCCACAGAACCAGCCACCTCCACTCCGCAACCCCAGAGGACGAGGAAGGTGACCTGGGGACCCCTGCCCACTAAGGACGACACTCACACCATAACCTCTACCTCTATAATTTCACCCATTCTACCTCCAACTCCCCCTTTTTCCACCCACTCCATAGCAACTACACACACTACAGCCCAAGTACATCTCCCACCACACAGCAAACCCATTACTTCACAGGTTCTGGACACAATTACACTAAACACCCGCTCCAATACTTCTGTTTTCATTCCTGACACTATTCTCCCTCTATCCCAACAGACCGATGCTGCTGGCGCGCGGGGCGACCGGGACGGGCCGGTGACCCCAACAGAATCCCTAAATGGGGTATACATGATGAAAGGGTCAACAGAGGTTAACCATAACCCAACCACAACCCAATCTGAATCCCCTACTCTACCACCAGGGGGGGTCGATCGGTCCGCTCCCCTCGCCCCGGGGGCCAGCACACTGGAATGTCCAGACCCTGACCATCCTCCACGTTCACCCTCTCTCTCCTCCTCCCACGTCTCAAAACTTACTCCATCCTCTCTCCCACCTCCAATCCATCCACCCTCCTCCTCAGCTCATCTACCCCACCCCAGTTTCCCTCCTCCCCCCCACAAATCCACTCTCTCTTCTTTTCCCTTTAACACACAACCTCCCCCTGCTGACTCTTCACCTTCCCCTCAGACTATCTCCCCTGCTCCTTCTTCTCTTAACTACAGCCATGATTCCACACTATACCTTCCTTCCCCACCCCCTCTCTCCACCTTCATTCGAGAACATCCGGACCCCTACGAGGAACTCCCCGACCAAAACACCTATCCACCCAAGATTCATCTGACACGCCCACATCGCAATATCCAGGACTGGAACTTCATCGCCAAACAACCCATACTCATACTCGGAGACACCAACATCGGTCGCATCACGGAGAACTGCCTACCTGATACACAACTGGACAGTTACCCCGGAGCCACTGCCTATCACTTCCTGAAGGTATGTGAAAAAGCCACTCCCAATCCCTTCACCATGACCGTCCTCATCTCCATAGGCATCTACAACAGGGACCAGGACCCTAGGCAGACCACCATCAAACAGCTTAAGGCCCTGTTCCGCCAGGCCAGGTTGACCTTCCCCAACGCCGCCCTCTTTTTTCCTCTCATACATTACTCACCTCACCTCACATCCAGACAACAAAACAACATTAGAATAATAAACAACGCAATGACCAAACACGTCCACACACTCAGCACAATCCCCCCCACCGAATTCACTACAGATGCAGATCACATCCACTGGACTTCCACTACAGCTAACCGGATCTTACAGCACTGGCGCACAACACTGGATGACACCGAAGCAGGTACCTGTGGCTCCATTTCCTCCTTTTCCTACACAGACTGACCATCCCCCTCTTTCCCTTACCCTAACTTCCCCCCCTTTTTTTTCCTCTTTAAGACTTAATCCCGCCCCCCTTCCCTCTTCCCTAACCTTAACCCCGCCCCCTTCCCCCCTTTTTCCCTTACCTTAACCCTTCCTCATCTTCTCTCCTCACCTAAATCCCGCCCACTCTTCCTTCCCCCCCCCCCCCCCCCCCCCCCCCCCCTCTTCATACCCTTTCCTCCTTATCCTCCCTCCATCTACCTGATCCCCTTTCCAAGCCCTTCCCCTAACCTTAACCCTTTCCCCCTCCCCAAAACTCCACCTATTTCCCATCCTCAAGCCATAACCCTACCCCCCTCCCCTTTTCCCTAACCTTAACCCCCTCCCCTTCCCCTCTTCCCTAACCATAACCCTGGTTTCTTCTCCTCTTCCCTAACCTTAACCCTGCCCCTTTCCCCTCTTCCCTAATCTTAACCCTGCCCCTTCCCCCTATCCCTAACCTTAACCCTGGTTCCCTTTCCTCTTCCCTCACCTTAACCCCGCCCCTTTCCCCCTTTCCCTAACCTTAACCCTGCCCCTTCCCCCTATCCCAAACCTTAACCTTGTTTCCTTCTCCTCTTCCCAAACCTTAACCATGCCTCCTTCCCCTATTCCCTAACCTTAACCCCGCCCCCCTCCCTCTTTTCCCCAACCTTAACCCTGGTCCCCCTTCCCCTAACCTTAACCCTGTCCCGTCCCCTTCCCCTTACCCCAAACCTCAACCCTGGTTCCCATTCCTCTTCCCAAACCTAACCCTGCCCCCTTTCCCTTTTCCTAACCTTAACCCCGCCCCCTTCCCCTTTCCCTAACCTTAACCTTGCTTCCATCTCCCCCACCTTACCAGGACCTGTTCCCCCACCACCCCAAATCCCCCCCTTTTTTTATCTCATATCCTCCTTCCTCCCTCTTTCCACTTGAACCCCCCTCCAAGCCCTTCCCCTAACCTTAACCCTACCTTCCCCAAAACCTAATTCCTCCCACCCCTCTGTTCCCCTAACCACCAGGACCAATTCTTCACCTCCCTCTATCCCCCTTCCTTCCCATCTCCCACCACACTGACACAAACACACATACTCATACACTTCAACAACTCCCAAACAGGGGGAAGGTCGGCCGGTCCAACACCCTCCACCAAGAACTCCAAAATCATTGGTCCTTTGACCTTTGACCCGGAAAACGGGGACCTTTGCTCCCGAGGAGGGAGGGGGAGACCAGAGTGAATTTGGATTCACAGACTTGAGACCGCCATTCCAGGGGGACCTTAATGATCTTGGATTTGAAGGGCCACCGCTGGACGGGCGGCCCCAACTCTAAGCCCACATTTATTTCATTACCAAAATTATTTTGGCATTAATAATTTTTGTTAAAAGTTGTCTCGGTGGGCCGTTCTCCCTCTTCCTCCTACCGTGCTCTGCCTGGGGATTGATCCCGGGTCCCTGGTGTGGATGACCGTCACCTCCACCACTACACCATCCAGCAGATCAGTAGGCCCGTGCACCTTATCCTATTTGGACTCCCTAAACCCCAACCCCAACCCAAACCTAACCCTGCCAGAGCCACTGATCAGCACTCATCACTACAATAACCATCCCGGCAAAAGGTCTCTGCTGTCGGACCTGGGACCTGGCGGGACTCGAACCTGGGCCTCCTGCGCGGAGGCCCTTGGCCCGGCCCGGTGAGCTACACTTCAACACACTCCTACACCAGTTTCCTTTCTCTCACACACATTCCAAAACATATACACACACACATTCTCACACACACACACACACACACACACACACAAGATCAATCAATCATCTCTCCTTTCCTCCAGAATCTCACTCCCAATAAAACTCACAAAAATGTGCTGGACCCCAGCTACAGGACGCAGCCTTCCCTCCCTTCCCCCTTTCTCTTTTTTTCCCCCCATACGCAGGATGTCTGGGTTGGGGACCGGCGGGACTCGAACCCGGGTCCCTCGTGCTGCGGTCCCCAGCCCAGCCGATTGAGCTACACTCTGGAACACCTGTCATCAGACTCTTCACACTCTTCATCTTCACCTACGGGCACACACCCCTTTCCACAGCCAATCCAAAACCTTCCCTCCAAAAAATCCACACATACACCCAATCAGTTCCTTGGCTACCTTCTTCCCGCCCAAACACACGGACCACACCCTCCCTTTCTCCAATCATCTTACACCACCCACAATCTCATTGGCTAATTGACTCTTGGGAGGGGACTCACCTCCCTCTTCCCAACAGTCATATACAGACACCTGGGCCATTCTCAGCTATCCCCTGAAGAAGCAGCACTCAGCTGCGAAACGTCGGGACCTGCTCCTCTGCACAGCCTGTAAGTCCTTTTTTACTTTTGCATTGGATTTTTAACAGTGCATTTGCACTTTTTAACGGTGTTTTACACTCTGGGATCGTGTCTTTTAAACCCTTGACAGCATTTTTAGCACTCTTTTTTGAGCAGTGTTTTTAGTGTTTGTTCTATGGGTTTTAGCGCTTTATCAGCAGTGTTTTAGCACCTTTTAACAGTGTACAAACACCTTTACCAGTGTTTTACACCTTTTAAATTAATAAAACTTAATTTTAACCAAGTGGGGGGGCTCGACCCTTTTTAAACGCCTGGATAAACTCTCCTCCTTTTAACCACCTGGAGCCAACTGGCAAATAGAGACTCTTTTAATTGCCTTTAACACCAACCACTGGCGACCATAACGGGGACTACAACCTCCACCCGGCCAAGATCCAAAACCTTTCCAGGACTACAACGCGGCCGGGCCTGGACCACCATCCCCCAAGAGAGGAGACTACCGTCTGCGGCACCAAGGTAAGAGCCCTCTACACATAATGTTTTTTACACACAAGGCCGGGGCTGGGCCTAGGAGCAGGGCTGAGAATGGCCCTGCACCTCACCAGACACCACAACCACTGATGGCCACTCGCATACACGCACCCAACAGACATCACACCACCAGACAACACTACCACACACAGACACACACACTCACCCAGCCACCAGATCCAGAAACCAGACACACCAGTAAACTACACTTCAAGCTCATCCAGGCCATACACCACAAACGCATAATGGACACAGCACTCACTTCAGGCACTTTTCCACCAGGCATGTTACGCCAAATAACCCGGCTAACAGACTTCATCAAACCATCCACACCCACTACAGAAACACGCAACAAAATTCACACTAACACCACACAGTGGATGCTGAATACAATCACTATCCTCCAGGAACATTACACCACTGCCATAGCCACGCTAGCCACCACTCCCCATAACCCAATAGCTCTACAGATAGCCACCGGCTGGGCCCACAAACGATACGGCCCCAGGCTGACGGCGGAGACCTTAAAGGAAACTCAACACATTCTACAACAGCAGACCGGATCCATCACCAACATCACCACCGCCACCACCACCAATCGTGGACCACACCCGGACCCAAACAATAGAAGCAGACCGGACAATCCACTACCCACCATCCCAGAAGCCCCGGAACCGGACTTCCCACCATTACCCAAACCACAGGCTCCACATAATCTCCCCTTATCCCATGCTACGCCAGCACCAGTCTCCACTCCAGCTCACCAACGGACACAACAGACCCCATCAGACGAAGGTAATTTACTCTCAATAACCCACCCCATCTACAGGACCCGGACACCCACCCCCCACCAGCAGACCAAACCTGGTACCACACCTCCAAGAACCGGCCCTGCCAAATCTCGACAACAGACTCTTTCATTCATCCAATCCACATCAGCCCAACAACAGCCACCGCATCCCACAGAACCAGCCACCTCCACTCCGCAACCCCAGAGGACGAGGAAGGTGACCTGGGGACCCCTGCCCACTAAGGACGACACTCACACCATAACCTCTACCTCTATAATTTCACCCATTCTACCTCCAACTCCCCCTTTTTCCACCCACTCCATAGCAACTACACACACTACAGCCCAAGTACATCTCCCACCACACAGCAAACCCATTACTTCACAGGTTCTGGACACAATTACACTAAACACCCGCTCCAATACTTCTGTTTTCATTCCTGACACTATTCTCCCTCTATCCCAACAGACCGATGCTGCTGGCGCGCGGGGCGACCGGGACGGGCCGGTGACCCCAACAGAATCCCTAAATGGGGTATACATGATGAAAGGGTCAACAGAGGTTAACCATAACCCAACCACAACCCAATCTGAATCCCCTACTCTACCACCAGGGGGGGTCGATCGGTCCGCTCCCCTCGCCCCGGGGGCCAGCACACTGGAATGTCCAGACCCTGACCATCCTCCACGTTCACCCTCTCTCTCCTCCTCCCACGTCTCAAAACTTACTCCATCCTCTCTCCCACCTCCAATCCATCCACCCTCCTCCTCAGCTCATCTACCCCACCCCAGTTTCCCTCCTCCCCCCCACAAATCCACTCTCTCTTCTTTTCCCTTTAACACACAACCTCCCCCTGCTGACTCTTCACCTTCCCCTCAGACTATCTCCCCTGCTCCTTCTTCTCTTAACTACAGCCATGATTCCACACTATACCTTCCTTCCCCACCCCCTCTCTCCACCTTCATTCGAGAACATCCGGACCCCTACGAGGAACTCCCCGACCAAAACACCTATCCACCCAAGATTCATCTGACACGCCCACATCGCAATATCCAGGACTGGAACTTCATCGCCAAACAACCCATACTCATACTCGGAGACACCAACATCGGTCGCATCACGGAGAACTGCCTACCTGATACACAACTGGACAGTTACCCCGGAGCCACTGCCTATCACTTCCTGAAGGTATGTGAAAAAGCCACTCCCAATCCCTTCACCATGACCGTCCTCATCTCCATAGGCATCTACAACAGGGACCAGGACCCTAGGCAGACCACCATCAAACAGCTTAAGGCCCTGGTAGCTCGGCAGTATTAGGTGCTATGGAGCTGAAATTATAGAGTCGGGTAGCTTGGGTTAGAGGGATTCTAGGCGCACTTAAACAGTGTCTGTGGGACATTCCTAGGCCGAGTTATGAACTTAAGATGGATACATTTTGACGAGGTTTGAAATTTGACCAAGTGTTTTTTGTAAAAAGGTGTTTCCAGAAAGTGTTTAGGAGCACATTTGAGGCCATTTGGAGTGGATTGGAGGCTGTTCTGGAGGGTGTTTTTTGCAAGGTGAGGAGGACTTTAGGGTTAGGCATGCACTAAAGGAGTGTGGTTAAGGTAAGGGTAATGGAGAGGGAGAGGTTAAATAGTAGAGGAAAGGTAGCACAAAAGCACAAATGTTTAAGGAGAGTGACCAAACTGTCACAGGGTTAGGTCGCCACGCCACACCAAGGCAGAGTCCATGTGGGGGGTTGACTCCTTCAGAGTCTTGGGTGTGCACAGGCCATGGGGACTATATGACCTTTGAGTTGCCTGCCTAAAAAGTAAAAGAATTTTTCAAAAAACTTTCCCAACACTCCAGATGGGGTGGGAGGTGGACTGGATGTCAACCGTTTTGTTGTCTGGCTGTTTTTACTTCCTCAGCGTTCTCCATCTGTCCTTAATATTAACATTGGTTCTGTCTTTGGTGGAACAAAATGCCAGGGAGATAGAGGGGTTTGGATTAGAGAGATGGAGAGGTCAAAGGTAAGAAGTGAGGGTTAATTGAGGGTGGTGAAGTGAATAGGTGAGTGGTGGTGGGCTGAAGAGGCAGGGGAAAAAATGGGTTTGGGAAGGTCTGAGGGGAATCTGGGATTGGGAAGGCGATGGGTAGGGGGTAAGGGTATGGGATGAGGTCATGGGTACAAAGAGGGATAGAGGAGTGGATTTGGGAGTGGATGGATGGGGTAAAGAGGGGTGGGGATACAAACCTGGTTTAGGTAGGGGAACATGGGGATGGGAGGAGTTGGGGTTGGGGGACGGGGAAAAGGTGCTGGGTTTATGTCAGGGGATGGGTTTAGGCAGAGGTGAAGGTAAGAAGAGGGGAGGGAGGGTCGGAGAGTGAGATTTGGGGAGAGACGGGATGAGGCATTGCTATTCTTTAGGCAGGTGCAGCGTTTTGACACCAAGCTGGGCCACTTGTGTTTCTGAGACCGCTCTAACAGCTAGGGTTAGGAGATTTTCTTCTCTTTATCTTGCTTACGTGACATATTTTACTAAACCTCTGTTGACTTAGGATTTGAAAAAAGAGTGTCCAGAAAGTATTTAGGAGCACGTTTTAGGGCATTTGGAGTGGATTGGGGAGTGTTTTTTGGAAAAGTGAGTGACCAGTAGTTGGCGCTATGGAGAAATTACAGCGTTGAGTAGCTTGGGTGAGGGGGAGTCTAGGGATACTTGAATGGTGTCTGTGTGACATTCCTAGCCAAAGTTATGAACTTAAGATGGATTGATTTTTAGCCTTGAAAATTTGACAAAGTGTTTTTTGTAAAAAGGTGTTTCCAGAAAGTGTTTAGGAGCACATTTGAGGCCATTTGGAGTGGATTGGAGGCTGTTCTGGAGGGTGTTTTTTGCAAGGTGAGGAGGACTTTAGGGTTAGGCATGCACTAAAGGAGTCTAATTGAATTTGTGCTTTTTGATCCTTTGTCACACCGACCGCCGGAATGAATGTTAGACCCCTATTCAATAAGTCTCTTTGTGGTTTTGTCAACTGGAAATCCTTTGCCAAGACTATAACAGTCTGTGCTTCAAAGGATTGAGTCAACTTATCCCCCTCCTGCACTAGGCTTACCGGGGGTTCAAGTTTAAACATTTAGTCCAATGACCAAGGATCGCCTTAGCTGTTTCCTTCGTCCAATGGACGTTGTCCTTTTCAGTCTGGAAAATATCCTTGTTTAACTCTGGAATGAATGGTAGATTCCTGCGAATGTACCCATTCAAAATCAACATGGAGTCTTGGTCTTGATGAGACAGTGAGGTAGAGAAATTCACCTCCGGGATCCATATCTCCACGTAAGGGAATTTCTGTTTAGCCGCTCTAACTGCCCATAACATCTGTTTGATTGTTGTCTCCTTGGCCTTCTGTCCTCTACAGTTCAAACCAAATGACAAAACCAGTTTCTCCACTACGACATGACTAATTGATTTTTCCATCAGAGCATGAGCATGCCTGAAATTAGCTCCAGGGTAACTCTCAATCTGTAGATCCGGGATATAAAAACCCGGCATCCTAGACAGATTGGAATCACCCACGATGAGCCATTTCTTTACCACACTCAAGTTCCAGTCAATCATTTTGCGCTCAGTATTAATGTGTCTCTTAACTGTGTAGCGCTTTGGTTTTGGAGTGGAGCTCTGGCTGATGACCATCTCAGCCTGAGACTGGTCATCCATGGAACTCATCTCGTGATGGACCTGAATCGAATGGAGTTCGGTCTGGGTCTCGCCTTCGGAAATTGCCAAAGTCTGAGCGAACTCCGGAACCCTTGACCGTTCCATTTCCTCACCGATTTCAAGGTCCAATAGGTTTTGAGTTTCCACCCTCCTAATAGGGGTTGTCTGAAGATCAGAGTCATTTCTCTGGTCTTCGATCTCCATGAGGACACTGTCCTCTGGGTTGACACAACCAGTCTGTGGTTGTTCCCTTCTAGTTTGTCTCCGCTCCCTTTGCGGTTGCGGAGCTGGTTCTGTGGGAGACTCTTGAAGGAGGGTCATAAAGGGCAGGTGATGCCTCGGACTGATCCACCGGACTGATCCATTGGCCTCATCGACTGCTGGACTCTTTATTAGATTGTTTGTTTGCTTACACTTGTTTATTTCAGTGAACTTTGTAAAGCACTATGAGACACTCTGTTGTGATATTGGGCTATACAAATAAAATTGAATTGAATTAAATTGAATTGAATTGCCGAGCTGTCATGGTAGCCACTGAGCAGCTCCTGCTCCCACTCTTTGGTGGGATGCGTGCTTCCTCAGTAGGTCTACGCTGTGACGGCTCCCCAGAATCCTCTACCACATCATCCCTGGCTGTGATTAGTGCTTCCGCATGATCTATCACATCCTGATCTATGCGAGGCAGATTCCGTCTAGCCCATTTCACCGCTACCTGAAAAGCGGGCTTCCAATCCTGAATCATCATAGGAGCCAACTCCTCTAGTACCTTCTCCAGACCTGCCTTATAGTGGTCTTCCAGGATAACTAGAGTATTGTACCGCCAGTTATTGGCATTGCCCCGTATGAAATCCACAGTCTCCTGTGTGGGGGATGCCGGTTTGATCATATTGGCCAAGATCATTTTGGGCTCCGGCCGTCCGGGTTTTGGATGAAATCCACAGTCCTGATTCAGATCAAGCAGTGCTTTCAGCAGGTCATTTAAGATGGCATCTTTGCCCTCTTTCTCCACCCAAATATTCAGCAGTTCATGGATCCTGTCTTCAAAGGGAAGGGGATCTTTGCTTTTGATCACATTGTCGCTGATCCCAAGGTGACGGAAGAATCTCTTGTAGATGTTGACGTCTGTTTAGGGTTAGGGTTAGGTTTGGGTTGGGGTTAGGGTTAGGGTTAGGATGCAGGATTGTCCAACACTCCAGTGGGGTGTTGGTGGTGCGCAGGCCACAGGTTAGGTGTCCTTATGCTGTCATCTGGGAGGCCTGGAGTTAAAAGAGTCCTAGCCTGTGAGTTAAATTAAAATGAATTAAATTAAATTTTTAAAGGGAAGGTTAGGGTTAGGATTAGGATAAGGGTTAGGTTTGAGTTGGGGTTGGGGTTTGGGGAGTCCAAATAGGATCAGGTGCACGGGCCTACTGATCTGCTGGATGGTGTAGAGGTGAAGGTGACGGCCATCCACACCAGGGACCCGGGGTCAATCCCCAGGCAGAGCACAATAGGAGGAAGAGGGAGAATGGCCCACCATGACAACCTTTAACAAAAATTATTAATGCCAAAATGATTTTGGTAATGAAATAAATGTGGGCTTAGAGTTGGGGCCGCCCGTCCAGCGGTGGCCCTTCAAATCCAAGATCATTAAGGTCCCCCTGGAGTGGCGGTCTCAAGTCTGTGAATCCAAATTCACTCTGGTCTCCCCCTCCCTCATCGAGAGCAAAGGTCCCCGCTCTCCGGGTCAAAGGTCATAGGACAAATGATTTTGGAGTTCTCGGTGGAGGGTGTTGGATCGGCCGACCCTCCCCATGCTTGGGAGTTGTTGAAGTGTATGAGCATGTGTGTGTTTGTGTCAATGTGGTGGGAGATGGGAAGGAAGGAGGATAGAGGGAGGTGAAGAATTGGTCCTGGTGGTTGGGGGAACAGAGGGGTGGAAGGAATTAGGTTTTGGGGAAGGAGAGGTAAAGGTTAGGGGAAGGGCTTGGAGGGGGGTTACAGTGGAAAGAGGGAGGACAAGAAGGATGTGAGATGAAAAAAAGGGGGGGGTGGGGGGGTAGGGGGGCAGGTCCTGGTACAGGTATGGGAGATGGGAAAGTAGGCGGAATATGAGTGAGGAGGGGAGAAGAGGAAGCAAGGTTAAGGTTAGGGAAAAGGGAGAGGGGCGGGGTTAAGATTAGGAAAAGGGGAAGGGGGCAGGGTTAACGTTTGGGAAGAGGAATGGGAACCAGGGTTAAGGTTTGGGATAAGGGGAAGGGGGCGGGACAGGGTTAAGGTTAGGGAAAGGGGACCAGGGTTAAGGTTATGGAATAGGGGAAGGGGGAGGGGTAAAGGTTAGGGGAAAGGGGGAAGGAGGCATGGTTGAGGTTTGGGAAGAGGAAAGGATCCAGGGTTAAGGTTTGGGAGAAGGGAAAGGGGCAGGGTAAAGGTTGGGGAAGGGGGGAAGGGGGCGGGGTTAAGGTAAGGGAAGAGGAAAAGGAACCAGGGTTAAGGTTTGGGATAGGGGGAAGGGGCAGGGTTAAGGTTAGGGAAGAGAAGAAAGGGGCAGGGTTGAGGTTAGGGAAGAGGAAAAGAAACCAGGGTTATGGTTAGGGAAGAGGGGAAGGGGAGGGGGTTAAGGTTAGGGAAAAGGGGAGGGGGGCAGGGTTATGGTTAGGGAAGAGGGGAAAGGGGCAGGGTTAAGGTTAGGGAAGAGGAAAAGAAACCAGGGTTATGGTTGGGGAAGAGGGAAAGGGGAAGGGGAGGGGGTTAAGGTTAGGGAAAGGGGGAGGGGGGCAGGGTAAAGGCTTGGGGATGGAAAATAGGTGGAGTTTTGGGGAGGGGGAAAGGGTTAAGGTTAGGGGAAGGGCTTGGGGAGGGGATCAGGTGGATGGAGGGAGGTTAAGGAGGAAAGGGTATAGAGAGAGGGGGGGGGACAGGTCCTGGTTCGGGTGGGGGAAAGGAAGAGTGGGCGGGATTTAGGTGAGGAGAGAAGATGAGGAAGCAGGGTTAAGGTAAGGGAAAAGGGGAAGGGGGCAGGGTTAAGGTCAGGGAAGAGGGGAAGGGGGCAGGGTTAAGGCTTAAGGATGGAACATAAGTGGAGGTTAGGGTAATGGGAAGAGGGGGATGGTCAGTCTGTGTAGGAAAAGGAGGATATGGAGCCAGGGTTAGGGTTAGGGTTAGGGGAAGGTGAATGAGCCTGCCTCCCGAAGGAGACAGGAGGTGCTCTGTCCTTCCTCCAGGCTGGTCTCCCTCCCCGGTCCCTGGACCTCTGTTGCTGGGCAGGTCGCTTTTTATAGCGCACGTGCGTCGAGCGGCCTCGATAGGGTTAGAGGGTTAGGTTCTGGGTCTTCCCAGCGCCCCCGAAGGGGTGCTGGGTTAGGGTTAGGGTTGGGTTGGGGTTGGGGTTTAGGGAGTCCAAGTAGGGTAAGGTGCACGAGCCTACTGATCAGCTGGATGGTGTAGGTGTCGGTCATCCACACTAGGGACCCGAGATCAATCCCCAGGCAGAACACAGTAGGAGGAAGAGGGAGAACGGCCCACCGAGGCAATTCTTAACAAAAATTTCTAATGCCAAAATAATTTTGGTAATGAAATAAATGTGGGCTTAGAGTTGGGACCGCCCGTCCAGCGGTGGCCCTTCAAATCCAAGATCATTAAGGCCCCCCTGGAATGGCGGTCTCAAGTCTGTGAATCCAAATTCACTCTGGTCTCCTCCTCCTCGAGAGCAAAGGTCCCTGTTCTCCGGGTCAAAGGTCAAGGGTTAATTCAACAACATAGGGGATATGGCACACAGGACTGTGTCTCACAATAAAACAACATGCAAGGTAAGTATATAAAAGGAACAGGGATCCTGTTTCCATAAAACATGCTACTCACATATGTACACAATCATAAAATCATAAACAGAAAAGCAATAAATACATAAATGAATAGAATTCATGAAAGATATCCTTCTTTGTGGATTCCATTTTAGCCTGTACTGCTGTAAGGCTGATGGGATTATAGTGGTAATTACCCTCTTTGGCCGCCAGACGGAGACATTTCACCAGCTTCCAGTCCCTCCATTGAGCCAATAAGGCTTAACGCTATAGTGTTAGGTTTTTATATTGGCAGCTCAAGAACTCAACGGAGGTTTTCAGTGTGGTCTCACAAGCAGTTTATTCTGGTCACAGGTCACAGGTGAAGTATTCGCAGCGCTGGACTCATAACGGACCCCGAGGGGCCGGTCAGAGGAGCCCCCTCTCGTGTATGTGTCCCTCTGGTGTGTCCTGTCCCATCTCTGTCCCGTCTCTGTTTCCAGACATCTCTTGTTTAAATGCTTGTTGGATATCATAAAGTACGTTACCATTTCTGATTAACTGTTTAGGTCCGTGCGTCACAGATGGCACGTTCCTGTAGTGATGTTATGGTAATCTAACAGTTGGATGTTGGTTGCAAGGCGTGTATCTATAATCAAACTTCAGAATATGTTTTGCACAACAAAAGCACTACAATCAAGGTCTGTCTGGTACATTCTGGAGGTCAGATTGACATATTCTGTTCACTCTCATGAGGAGAGAGTAACTTTATTTGAGAAGGCCTGAAACATTCTATGGTCATATTAAATTCTAATTCAACTCAGTCATACAGTCAACTCAGTCAACTCAGTCAGCTCACTCAGTCACACAGTCAACTCAGTCAACTCAGTCAGCTCACTCAGTCACACAGTCAGCTCACTCAGTCACACAGTCAGCTCACTCAGTCACTCAGGTAAGTAAATAAGTGCTCTTTGGTAATATGTGTTTCTCTCTGTTCTTTGTTTTAGACTTGTCATCTTGCAAACACTTATCACTAAACTTTTGAGATGTATAACCTCCTTTTCCTTTCCGTAAAGCAATCGATACACTGGATTTCACCTGTTCTATTTCCGACATGTATTGGGCATAAAATATATACTCTACATTCTGAGCAAACCTGCCATCAGCATGTAGAACCCTGTTATTAAAGTACCGTGACAATGTCAGACGATTTGGTCGACTACTATGATATGTGAAACGACCCTGTGGGAACAACACAGGGAAGCATTTAGCTTCATTTGTCGGATCACCAAGAAGTCTAACAGGATTGTTCCCTTCTACCGGTGCCACATTCAAAACACCATCAAAATACTGATCAAGAGCTTCCTGACCAATGTCAACAGGCATTAAACATGTATCCTGGAACATGCAATGCTGCTGCCTGTCATGTAGAAGCTCATCTTCAACAACATCAGTAGAAGCCTCACCAATTACAATACCATTACTGTCCTTCACTAAAACCTCATCATTCTGTTCCCTGCAAAATTCATTCAACCAACCCTCATTAAACTGCACATCTTTATAGTGTACATTTGTCGGTTTTAAATGCTTCAATGCCTGTCTAATGTGCAAGGTGTCTACAAACTGATATTCATAATGCCCTTTGTAAGTCAATTTACGTTTTAATTTCACACGCAACAAAGATCCTTCCATATTGGAACGAGGCAGCAGATTATTAGTCTGAACAATATTAGCTGGCACACATGTCACTGGCCCATGTACTCCATTTTGTCCACCTTTAGGTAATGCTAACATTTTCATAAATGGAATGTTTAAAGCAATTAAATGCTGTTCTAAGCTATTAAGACATGCCAATACTGGTGGAACAAAATCAACTCCCAAATTATTCACTGCAGACTCAGGTGGCAGTTCACCTCTATTGATCTTATAATGACATGTGTAGCAAATCCACAACTGACCTCTAGCTGACTCCAACCACTGACATGGCATTATACAGTCATCACTACATTTGTGTAAATACTCCTCAGTAATACACTTATTTGCCACTAAAGCCACTTGTTTCCTCTTGTAATAATCATCCCTTTTACAATTCAAAACCTGATGTCTAAATAACAGTCGATGGCAAACACAACACACAAAATCTGGCCCGTCTTTTACTTGATCCAGAAACTGCTCCATTACAAAATCAAACAGCTGTGACTTTTCTTTCCTCTGTTGCATCCTCAACTTATTACCTACTTGAACCTGCTTCTTATGCTCTGGATTTCCATGATATTTCTTTTTACTCATTTCTTTAACTTTGTGCTTATGCAATACATTACTCTGGTATTTAATTTTACTCATTTCCTTCACTTTCTGCTTATGCAACACATTACTCTGATATTTCATTACACTAGTTTCCTTACGTGTCTGTCTATGAAACACATTATCCCAATATGTCCTTTTTCTCATTTCTCTTTTCCTAACTAACACATTCTCCTGATATTTCTGTCTCTCCATTTTTTTAACTCTTTCCCTAAATAGCACATTCTGATATTTCTGTCTTTTGTTTTCTTTAACTCTTTCTCTAAATAACACATTCTCCTGATATTTCTGTCTTTTGTTTTCTTTAACTCTTTCTCTAAATAACACATTCTCCTGACATTTCTGTCTTTTGTTTTCTTTAACTCTTTTCTAAATAACACATTCTCCTGACATTTCTGTCTTTTGTTTTCTTTAACTCTTTCTCTAAATAACACATTCTCCTGACATTTCTGTCTTTTGTTTTCTTTAACTCTTTCTCTAAATAACACATTCTCCTGATATTTCTGTCTTTTGTTTTCTTTAACTCTTTCTCTAAATAACACATTCTCCTGATATTTCTGTCTGCCCATTTCTTTAACACTTTCCCTAAATAAGACATTCTCCTGATATTTCTGTCTTTTGTTTTCTTTAACTCTTTCTCTAAATAACACATTCTCCTGACATTTCTGTCTGTTGTTTTCTTTAACTCTTTCTCTAAATAACACATTCTCCTGATATTTCTGTCTGCCCATTTCTTTAACACTTTCCCTAAATAAGACATTCTCCTGATATTTCTGTTGTTTCTTTTCTTTAACTCTTTCCCTAAGCAATACATTTGCCTGATATTTCTTTTTTACCATTGCTTTAATTGTTTCCCTATGGCACACAGTGAGATCTCATTTTCGTTTGTAAGTTCAGTTTCCTTTTCAAATACTTAGAAAAACAGTAATTACTAACATTTGCTTTACTCAATGTTTGTCCATCCGATACATCAATACAAA
The DNA here is from genome assembly GCF_042242105.1 of Pempheris klunzingeri. Taxonomy (NCBI): domain Eukaryota; kingdom Metazoa; phylum Chordata; class Actinopteri; order Acropomatiformes; family Pempheridae; genus Pempheris; species Pempheris klunzingeri. The sequence goes on from NC_092017.1 coordinate 50,077, forward strand.
CTACTCCGTTACTCCCTAAACCTGAATTTGAAACTGTCCTTTTCTCTACACTTTGCCGTCTAATATTGTATGCTCTAGAATACAGTGTATTCCCTTTACAATAACCATAACACATCTGCAGTTTAGGCTGAAGAACACAAACAACTGTTTCATAATGGTTACCATTACCAATAAATAGATCCCCTGCTTTGACAAACATCTTTCCTTGCTGCTATATTCCAGCCAACAATCATCACAATACGTATAAATACTCACTCCTAAACACTCTGCTGCTGTTTGTATTTCAACCTCAGTGGCCCAACTGCCAACATATCGCATTTTTGATTTGGTTATGTACTCTACCACTGAGGAATACTCACTTCTCAAAAAACTCTGATAATCTACTGCATTGTTTTCTATTTGTTTAACCACAGCAAGCCTTACTTTCCTGTGGTTCTTCTGTGTACCGCTCACAGCTTGAGACAGTGCTCTAAAGAAACAATTACCATCAGCCACTATAGTCTCATTCTTACAAGGACTTCCCAACAAACCAACTACTGCAGACATGGGTGAATCATATCTTTCAAACTCTACATTCAACTGTCTACATACATTTTGTGCAACTTCTGTACTAATGGGGTTAAAATGTAACTGTCTGGAAGTTGCATCACTGACAAACACAACATCTGAGTTAACTTCAACGTCTCTTCCATCAAGCATTTCAGATGCTGAACTTCCAAATGAAATCGTACCCATCATACCTTTATCAAAGCTACTCAGCACACTACTTTCCACTAAATCAAAAACCACACCAGCAGATCCATGCATCTTATTAAAGCCTGCACTGCTTCCCTCTCCTAAGCACACAGACCTGGGGCTGGTTTCAACTGAGCCTACAACACAAACTCCAGCAATCTCAAACATGGTGTCATTTGCACCAAGCAATGCAGTCAAATTACAAAGATGATCATGCAGATCATCAACACAGCTAAAATATACAACAACACTACTTCCATCTACATCTGGCATTCCAGCAGCATCACGTGAATGAGAGGCAACCACTGCGTACCGTCCATTCTGACAAATGATGTTCCGACTCACAGTGAACAAACACGTGCTATATTTACCAAACATGAAATTCAATCCATCCCTAAGTGACATGCAAGGACCAGACTGGATGAAAAGGTCATCAACACCATTTACATCCCCGCTTACATAGTCACCATACTTAAACTGATAACTCTGTCCATCAATCACTGCCTGCTTGGGTAGATCAGGAACACACAACAGATCAGATCCTCCACTGATCATGTTGTTATCACTCAAATACGTATACAACCTGTCACCTAGAAAAAGAACTGTGTCCAAATCTTTAGTCCTCCAGGAGAAAACACTGTCACCTGAATGTTTTGCTATACTAGCCAGACCTACTGCCATACACTGAACTCCTGCATTTTCAAATAGATTATTGCCCTGATGAAACGAACCACTTACACTCATACAAACCCTGACTGAACTACAGTCATCTCGCTCAGCTGCAACATGTGGTGCTGTAGCATCAGTCTGCCTTGTGGTGGATACGGTAGTACACTGCGTCTTGGAACCATCCTCCTCCACAGCCATGTCAACAGGACTCGCAGGGGACAGCTCTGCAGGCACCTCCACAACACCTGATGCTCCATCCACCTACAAACAATGAACAATTGAATAAACAGCATAAACAAGAACAATGTTTTACAATGCAATTATATGACATGAAATATGAAATATATGACTTTAGGCACCACTAGCCAAACTACTACTGAACAAGATTACACACTTAACTGTGTTTTCCTAATTTATGTTGCATTGACAACAACATTCAAACACATTATGGAAATTTGTAGAACATCTTTTACACAACCAAGACCAACCTCCACGCATGCAGCCGCAATCTCACCACTTCCACAGGATGGCTCTGTGGAAGTACTAGATGTCGCCTCCATCTACAACAAAACAAAAATTGAATGACTTTCTTAATCAAACAAAGTTTGATTTACTTACATACACACACACACACACACACACACACACTATGAATGACATTAAAATAAGATCAAATGTCATTACAATGTCTGAGTTAAGTAGATAAAATGGTTACAGTATTGGGCAAATACAATACATAAGAATTTAATTCTAAGACACCACTGTTACCTCGACCTGCAAAGAAACACTTTAATGCAATAAAAATGAATTTGTAAAACAAACACCTTTTGATTATGTAAAAATGGAACTGCTGCTTCTCTACTCAAACAATTCAATGATTAAGTCACACTGATAAAAACCCAAACCTGTTGCTTAGCAGGTCGTCTCTTGGAGGCAACTGATCTCTGCTGCTTGGCCACCTTAGGTTTCTAATGAATAAAAAGAAAATACACATTGTAAATCCATATTTGGGCCACAGGTCTGTTGGAGCCATTTTAACAGTTATTGTTAGAATGTGTCAGTAATAAGAACATGTCTTAAACACCACGTACAATTTATATGCAAAATACCTTTGTGGCAAAAGCAACAGGCTCCACTGATTCCACAGAACTGCAATCTGATGGAACAACTTTATCCATAGCATCCAACATGGCAGCACTAAACAGGACATTGGATGGCGGGATGGAAGAGTCTCTCAGCACCTAATTCATAACAATGCAGAAAGAGAAGAATTTGTAAAAACAATTCATGTACATATAATCAACATGTTCTACTTCTACAACTCAAAACAAACAAACCTGATGCTGAACCATCCTTTTCTTCTTCGGTACAACACAGGACACCTCAGGTTGTCCAGGTTGACACCTCTGAAATGACAAATAGCATAGATTATATATTAAAAGGAAAAACTACTTTATATACACATTAGCAATGTACAGTGCTTATGTCATATCACTTATAGAATCCCTTTACCTTCTTGCCCTGTCCAACTACTGTCCACGCAAACGGGTCTGCTGGTGGACGGGGTGACACTTCCTCTCCTTTAACAACCACCTTGGGAGCAAATCTAGGCGTCCATGGCCTGGGAGGGGCCAGCGGCTTTGGTGGGGCCGTTTCGAGTGACTGATGGGATGCAGACCACAGCAACTGGGCCAGAATTGGCATCCCAACAGTGTCACTCAAGTGGATCTACAAAATGAAAACCTCAAGTTAAGTCTATGAACACATTTAATAACGTCTGCCATGCCAACTGAACATAACACAAAAGAATTTTACACCAACTACCATTTACCAGCATTATATTCAACTTACGCCATCTCTGCTCCACAGATCAAGGTGGTTCAACAGAAAGTGCTCAGAAGAAGACAAGTACTTCACCCCTTAAAAAGAGAAAACATTAAATACTAAAATAAAAAATGACCACATAATTGTATTTCACATTTTATTAATTATAAAACCATGATCAATATTCATCAAATTCTCTGTTTGCCCAAAATATAACATGCAGGTGTATTAACCCTTTTTAAAAACATACCCATTCGTGCTGCAATGCTGTGGTTCCTGTGGGAACACCTCCATCTGTAGGTGCGGAGGAAAGTCCAGCACAAACACCTGAAAATATACCACATGTTCATTAGAAAAGCACTTGAGTGCAATGAAGTACACCTTTAAAAAAAATGATTTGATTGATTTTTAAAAATGTTCATTAATTATACATTAATCATCTAAAAAACACAAAATAACAAAAATATACTACCAATAGCAAAAAACAAAAAAATAAGCCTACTTTTGGCCATCGGCTGCAAGCACTGGCAAGGAACTTAGCGAAGTCTGCCCCTGCCTCACTAGCAGTCCTGCTGGCCGTCAGATTGTTGCTGGGTGCCAGAAGACACACTGCATCAGGACACCGAGGGACGACAGCATTAACGAGCTCCGTCCTCAGGTCATCCGCAGCAGCACCAGGCGTTGACATGATACCAAAGGACAGCCTGCCCTCTGGCATCTGCACAATCCCATCTGCAAGCGATCACAGATGGGAGTCACCTACAAGAAGAACGAACTACAACAAGAGAAAAGATTTCTTAGGAATATAGGAAAAAATTGTTGCTGTACATCACTGTTTTTTCGTTCAGAAATTGAACATCATAAATACCTTCTTGTCTGGCACCTCAGAAGGAATGACCAATTTGTGACTGCGACCAGTCAATGGTGAAATTGGCCATCTGTTAACACGATGACGAGGTCCTGTACCCCTGCCTATTTAGAAAAAGACAAGTCCCCAACGTAAGACTCTTTACATGTAACAAATTAACCACACAACTGGACCCTTTTCTGAAACAAAACTGTACAAAATGCCAGGAAAAACATTTACATACATAATAAAAACAATCAATGAAAAATGGCTGGCTACATACGCGCAGGGGTAGCATCGGACTGCTCAAATGTGACTTGCGGCGTCTCTCGCTCAGCCAGTCTGTTCTTGGCTGCCAGGGAGCAACGATATGCCTTGCCACGAGGCATCTAAAAAAACAAATGTGAAAAGTAGGCTCAAATGATTAATGATTACATTTAAATATAAAATAGGTGACATTAAACAAAACAGTATTTTTTGTTTTAGATTAACACAAAACATTTGACTTAAGCTGAAAAAAAAAAAAGACAACTGTACAAACTCCATAATGTCAACAAAATACTCAAAATATTGTACTAAACTTTTAACTACTAATTTCTTATCTCATCTCATCTCAACACTGGTGTAATGTGCAAATTTCCCCTTATGGGGGGGGTCAATAAAGTAAAAATGACATCATTAGCCCTCAGTTGATTTGGCATTCCCCATGTTCCCTTTAGGCACATCACTAATAACACCCATACAATTAATAATTTACTCACATTGCTTCAATGAAGAAATGACGTCCAAAAAAATGATACAATGAGTCACAGTCTTGCCTTCCTGATGGTTAGCTCAACTGAAAGAGAAGAAAGACAATTTACTCCCATAAATATTACTGACATGTAAGTACTTATCAAAATTGCATTCAATGTCTACCTTATGATGCTACTTGAAAATGTTATATGAACCACCTTACTACAAGAAACTCAATCAAGTGTTCACTGTTACAGTAAACAAAATGTGGTGATTAAATACAACGTGACTGTCAAAGCTCTACAAAACCTAGTATAAAATTATAACTTGTAAAATGTAACATGTTAAGCTTTAATGCGGATTTGTATTCCATCAACATATCATGTTAATTTAAACAATTATACAACAGTGCAGAATGAACCTGCTGAACAGTAACACTTCCTGTTGAACATGACAAGCTGTTTAAAATGACCAACAAGTCCAAAATAACCTAATCCTGTATTACATTAACATAAATGAGAATTTACCAAAAAAATAAGTTTGATAAATTAATACGCACGTGACTACACACAGTACACATTTATTATTAAACACTCTATAATGCACTTAAAATAGATCTGTTCCTAAAAACCATGATGCATTCAGGTAATTTAACAGTGACCGTTGGTTGAGCTTCTTCAAAAAAAGTCAAAAGACAACAATGCAATGCATCCAAGCAACACTGTCACACTCACAGCACATACAAACATACAGCCAGCCACAGCCTCACACACATTCACTCACAGCCACAGCCTCACACACACACACTCACAGCCACAGCCTCACACACTCACAGCCTCACACACACACACTCACAGCCACAGCCTCACACACACACACACACTCACTCACAGCCACAGCCTCACACACACACACACTCACTCACAGCCACAGCCTCACACACACACACTCACAGCCACAGCCTCACACACACACACACACACACACACACACACACACACACACACACTCACAGCCACAGCCTCACACACACACTCACTCACAGCCACAGCCTCACACACACACTCACTCACAGCCACTGCCTCACACACACACACACACTCACTCACAGCCACAGCCTCACACACACACTCACTCACAGCCACAGCCTCACACACACACACACTCAGTCACAGCCACAACCTCACACACACACACTCACAGCCTCACACACACACTCACTCACAGCCACAGCCTCACACACACACACACTCACAGCCTCACACACACACACACACACACTCACTCACTCACAGCCACAGCCTCACACACACACTCACTCACAGCCACAGCCTCACACACACTCATTCACAGCCACAGCCTCACACACACACTCATTCACAGCCACAGCCTCACACACACACACTCACTCACAGCCACAGCCTCACACACACACACACACACACACACTCACTCACAGCCACAGCCTCACACACACTCACTCACAGCCACAGCCTCACACACACACACACACACACACACACACTCACAGCCACAGCCTCACACACACACACACACACACACTCAGTCACAGCCACAACCTCACACACACACACTCACAGCCTCACACACACACTCACTCACAGCCACAGCCTCACACACACACTCACTCACAGCCACAGCCACAGCCTCACACACACACACTCACAGCCACAGCCTCACACACACACACACTCACTCACAGCCACAGCCTCACACACACACTCACTCACAGCCACAGCCTCACACACACACTCACTCACTCACAGCCACAGCCTCACACACACACTCACTCACAGCCACAGCCTCACACACACACACACACACACTCACTCACAGCCACAGCCTCACACACACACACACACTCACTCACAGCCACAGCCTCACACACATACACACACTCACAGCCACAGCCTCACACACACACACACACACTCACAGCCACAGCCTCACACACACACTCACTCACAGCCACAGCCTCACACACACACACACACACACTAACTCACAGCCACAGCCTCACACACACACACACTCACTCACAGCCACAGCCTCACACACATACACACACTCACAGCCACAGCCTCACACACACACACACTCATTCACAGCCACAGCCTCACACACACACACACACTCACTCACAGCCACAGCCTCACACACACACACACTCATTCACAGCCACAGCCTCACACACACACTCATTCACAGCCTCACACACACACTCACTCACAGCCACAGCCTCACACACACACACACTCACTCACAGCCACAGCCTCACACACATACACACACTCACAGCCACAGCCTCACACACACACACACTCATTCACAGCCACAGCCTCACACACACACACACACACTCACTCACAGCCACAGCCTCACACACACACACACTCATTCACAGCCACAGCCTCACACACACACTCATTCACAGCCTCACACACACACTCACTCACAGCCACAGCCTCACACACACACACACACACACACACTCACTCACAGCCACAGCCTCACACACACACACACACACTCACTCACAGCCACAGCCTCACACACATACACACACTCACAGCCACAGCCTCACACACACACACACACACTCACAGCCACAGCCTCACACACACACTCACTCACAGCCACAGCCTCACACACACACACACACACACACACTCACTCACAGCCACAGCCTCACACACACACACACTCACTCACAGCCACAGCCTCACACACACACACACACACAC